>NC_067245.2:312086440-312389470 GCF_019359855.2 Lolium perenne
TCGCGACAGCGTCCTGCTCAGCGGCGGTTGCGTCAGCGTGACTTACTAGGGCGTTTCCGTCGGAATCGACGGTCTCCCCGATGAAGAGGTGAATACCGCCGATTGGGACGATGGAGAGCTTGATGGGGTCGGTTTTAGCCGGAATCCAACACTCGTCCTGGGGGGTGATCGGAAAATTCCCGGCGTAAAGGACACGCGCCCACGGCGATGGAGTCGTCGTAGCTTCCCATGGCGGAACCCTCCCTGTTCCGGCCTCCAGACGCTGTTGACCCCACGGTGGGCGCCAACTGTCGTTGCCTATTTGACGATGCCTTGGAGGAGGGATCCTCACGAGGGGAAGAAGAAGTAGGGGCCATTGGGCGGAGAGTCCTCGGGACGGTGGTACGCGAGTTACCCAGCTTCAGAACACCTTCACGATGACAGGGCCTACTGCTGCTTGTCTGCAATTATCTGGGCGCTTGCGCGTTGTTACAATGAGTTGTGGTTGTGCCCCTAGGGCTTCCAGGATCCGGCTTATAAAGGCGTCCGGATCTAGGGTTTACACGAAGAGTCCTAACCGGAATACAAGATGCCTAACTACGGAATATTACATTGCCGTGCACGTCAAGGATCCACATTTCCTTAGTTGCCATATTGGATCCGGATACTTCATGGGCCGTCATGGATCCGACTCCCTGCAAGGTCGGTTGAGATCCGGCTCCTGTTCCTGGGCTGGACTTCATCCATCTTCTATCAACAACAACTGGGCCATCCGATGGGCCATATGCCACCATCACCATCTATGGGCCACCTAGCCTTGTCGGATCTAGACCATATCGTTGATATACCCATAAAGTATACCCACAACAACAGCGCCTCCATGTCCCTACCACAGGAGGTGAGGCATATCGGTGGTGCCACCGATGAGAGACAGGGAAAGCTAATCACCTAAGCCTTTCTATCTATATCCATTTTGATGTCATATATTTTGCAAGGGGCGTGCGGAGGCGAGAACTTGCTTTGAGGGTGGACGATTAACATAACAAGCCCATGAAAACTGTTAGGAAGGGCCTAGGCACTAAAACACAAAATTTTAGGGAGGTTTTAGCATAGAAAAAGAAGGTGTTAAATGGAAAAAAATCCTTGTCCGGCAGGCCATGCTGGTCCCCTGCCCCGCCAATGTATGTTGCTACTTCCTACGGTTCAAAATAATTGCTCAAAAAATGGATAGAGTAATTAATTTGAACCGGAGGGGGTACATTTTTTCTACAAAGTTGGTTAAATTGATAAAGTTTATCTTAGAGCAAAAGCTAAAGTTGACTTATTTACGTGAAGCTCATCACTGTGCGTCTGTGCATGCATCTGCATGTACGTGAAGCTCGCATCCGACACTTACTTAGAAGCTAATTATTTTAGTACATAATCATTAGTTGGTTAAGCTTAGACTGATTCCGTCCGGACCTAGTGAATCTACCAGCTCGTATGATGGAGAATACCTTGCTTGTTGCTTGGAGGTCCTGGTATGAAAGGAATGAAATCACCCACAATAAAGCAGAAGATGGTTCTGCTGGAACTGGGATGATTTTAAGAGATGCGCGAGGGAGTATAATCTTTTCAGCTTGCCGATCATTGGAGTCGTGTGATGGTGCTCTTCAAGCAGAATTATGCGCTTGCTTGGAGGGCTTGGAACTTAGCCTCCAACATAGCCAGCTTCCAGTCATTGTTGAATCAGACTGCTCTCAACTGGTGGCGGTGGTCTGTGACAATGTTGAAGACCGGTTAGCATATATGCATATTATTTATGAGATCAAATTACTCTGTTTTAGTAATCGTGAGTGCAATATTGTAAAAGTCGATTGAGGGCAAGTGAGGGCTAGCCACTGCTTGGCCAACTTGGCAATTAAGAACAGAGAGTAGACCGATGTTTTGGTTAGTCTCAGACCAGATGGTCTTCAGGAACTGTTGGCTGAACCTGATGTTGCCCTTTTTGCCTAATAAAGATCTGGTTTTATCCACACACACACAAAAAGCTCAGACTGATTCCCCGTGACATGCCCATAACCGAGGCTGAGAGGATCGTGTGTGTAGAACTGCATGCTCTAACCAATGCAACCAAAAGACCGATCTGATGGAAGAGATTAGGCAATGCATTTATACTTCAACACTCCCCCTCACGTGTGGCTCCCTCAGGCCTAAACGTGGACCGAAAGTGGGCTTCAATATTTTTATTTTATATTACGCCAGTCGTGTCTTGAACTCAAGACCTCTTGGCTCTGATACCATGTAGAGAGAGATGCAACCAAAAGACCGATCTGATGGAAGAGATTAGGCAATGCATTTATACTTCAACAGTGTGCAGGTGAAAAGCTGGCCATGCCATAGACGACGGATGGATAGATGCATCATGCATGAGATCGATCTAGGGGTGAGGTTGTAGGCTACGTGGGATCGACGATGGATGCATGCAGCGTACGTACTCAGAAGTCCGTATGGTTCCAGTGGCCAGTGGGGATTACGTACAGTGAGTACATGCATGAGCATGACAATTGATCCACGGCCGGGTAGGGATATGAATTAACTGGTAGCCTGTCAAGTTGGTCATTAAACACTCGCCCAGGGCGATGTCTCTGGTTCACGCATAGCTTGCTTTTTCTTTTCTGTGTATATGCTTGGTCAGGTGGCTTAGCCCTTTGGCAGAACCAACATTGGCATGTTTCTTGTCTTATCTCTGTGGTTTACAAGTTGGGACAAGTATGGAAGCTGTGCATGTTGGACAGGTAGGTCATTGCAGTTCACAGATCGAGATAGGGGGTATGCAATGTCGAGGGCTCGAGGCAGACAGGGGACGATACTGCAGTAAGCCCAGGGTAATCTATAGTGTTCTAGACTTGTGCTTGTAGGGGACACAAGCTGTGCAGTGGGCCGTAAAAGAGGATCATGGTCCCGGTGGCTATCAAGGCTGCGTGCAGCAAGGCCGCCCCACGGTGAACATCGGAGACATCTTATTTTACCGTTTCAGTCCGTGCTGCATCCTGCATTCCTGCGGGTGCGCGCAGCCCGTTAACAGAATTTTCTATTCTTTTTTTTCAAATCTTAAAGTCTATGTTTAGCTAGTATTAGAAATCAATTTAATAAGAATAATAGCGAACCTTGTAATGATATAAATGTTCACATAGGTCTAAGTAAATATTCACATATATCTAAATAAATGTTTATTTTATATATATATATATATATATGTATATATGTATAGTTGTTCATGTCTTATAAAATTTGTGTCTACATACCGCAACAAATATAAATACAGAAAAACTCATAGTATTAAAAAAATTCAAATAATCTATGTGTAGTTCGAAAACAACTATTTCAAAAAAAAGGTAAAGGAAGAAGAAAACAAACACAATACATATAAAAATAGAGAATATAAAATAAAAATTGAAAAAAGAGAAACCAAGCACAAAATTGGAAAGAAAATTGTAGCCTTAATCGACAAACAATAGATTAAGTCAAGCAACGTTGACATTTTCAATTAAAAGTTATTAGTAGGGGTGTGTATGTTGGCCTTATATGTGGCGGAACTTGTGGTACACTATGCAGGCATTGATACAACAATGTTTTTTTTATAGGATTGGCTACCTCGATGGAGCATGGTTTAATCCTATGTTCGAAGAGCATCGAGGGGTTGTACATCACACGGGCCGTCAGTGACTTCCTGGGGTGAGCTGAGCTCCTAGAAGATGCGGTCTGAGTCGTCGCGTATTCCACGGATATGAAACTAGAGCTCAACGTCAGAGACATGGAGCTCTAGCCCTCTCGTTTCTTGTATTGAATGAGTAGTGAACAAGCCTCCACCCCGTAGGGGTTTATATAAGGAGGAAGTCCTAGAGAAATGACCGGTCCCACAATATGGTAGATGGGAGAAGTACATTGGTACAACTTTGATTCACTAGTCTAGGAGAAATGTTGAAGTGATAGAGTGTGGCCCATGGTGGACTAGCCCATCATCCGTCCACCTAGTGGGATTCTTTTTTATGGGTACCATCTCTGATGTGCTGACCATGCAATAACCATGGACTTTATTTAACTAGTCTTAGACAGACTTTTCTTGATTCTTGTCCGTGTAATGTCCTAATAGGCCCATGGGGGTCCCTTTAGGTATGGATATTTCTTTCGACAACAAGAAGAAAACCATAATGAGGACAAAAAAATGACTAGAAAGCTTCGACGTTAGACAATCTATAAAAACCATGTTCAATTATTTGCAAGAAAATCTTAAGGAAAAGGCCCGTGCAACCCTCAAGACACGGAGCTTTGTCACTAGGTATTGTTGCCACAACTTCATTGATGACCAGAGGTGAAAAAGTCTACAAAATCTGACCAAGATTATGCATGGCACTTGACAAGGAGGAGAAATCAAAATAATGATTAGTGTCAACTAAAATAACTAAGGTATCTTTGTAACATTGATATAGGATGTCAGCCTTCTCATTGAGAGTAGTGACAATGGCAACCGAGATGTCTTATCTAACAAGAGAATCAATGGAATTCCTCCTAAAGCTAATGAAAAAAAAAAGTTTTTTTTTATCTCCCAAGTTGGCCCATTTTTTCATACAACTCTTTTTCCAACACTCTTGTTTGCATAAGTGAAAGATCGAGATGTCGCCTAGAGGGGGGGTGAATAGGCAATTACAAACTCTTGCGGATTTGTCTTGTATGAATGCGGAATTAAACTATCGTTTAGTTTACAAGCACAAACCCTAAATATGCTAAGCTCAACTAAGTGTAACAATAGAAACTAGAGCTAAGCAAGATAGGCACAAGATATATGTAGCACAAGTGATAGCAAGATATATGTACTTCAAGCACGATGGCTATCACAAGGAAAGAGAGCTCGGGTATAGAAATAACCGAGGCACGCGGAGACGAGGATGTATTCCCGTGTTCCCTTGCTTTGCAACAACGTACGTCACGTTTGGAGGAGTGGAGGTCCCACGAAGGATTCCCCGCGCCACGAAGGCTCACCCTATTCTCCGAACCACACCCACGAAGGATAATGGCCCTTTCCTTATGGTTAGCTTTTCCTCCGCTCCGGAGATGGCAAGCTCCACAACCACTTCACAAGCTCCACGAAGGAGAAGCCCGGGCCTCTTCACAATCTTCTTGAAGAGATCACCGGAGCACCAATCACCAAGCCAACTAGGAGGTCACCCTCCAAGAGTAACAAGCTCACGGTCTCTCACTCGAACAAATCGTGGTGGAGAGCTCAACACTATGCAATGATGCAAAGCAAGAACACCGGAGGTGTTCAAGTCCTTCACACTCAAATCCCACCAAAGCAACGAATGCTAGGATGAGATTGGAGAGGAAGAACAAGGGGGAAAGTCAACCAAAGACTCCAAGATCTAGATCCCAAGAGATTCCCTCACTTAGAGAAGAAACGGTTTGGTGGAAGTGTAGATCTAGATCCCCTCTCTCAAATCCTCAAATATGAGCAAGAATGGTTGGAGGATTCAAGGGGAAGAGCAAGTTCTTCAAATAGTAGCAATGGAGGAGAGAGAATGGGAAGAACTAGTTGCTCAAGATGGAAGAAGGGTCTATTTATAGCTAGGAGCAAATAAAACTGTTGGGGGAAAAAAGACAATAAAACGGGCAAAAAACTGCTCTAAAAAGTTGCCCAGCCGGCCGACCGGCCCAGGCGCTGAGGAGGCCGGCGGCCCAGCCGGTCCAGCAGCCGGCGAGAGCAGCTGCCGCCGCAGGCGGCGGATAGGCCAGGGCGCGCGGGGGCGAGCGGGTGGGCGCGTGGGCGGTGTGGCCCCGGTCCGCCAGAGCCGGTCCGGCGGGGTGGCGGCCGGGCGGGCGGTTGGTAACAGTCTTTGGGCCGGATGGGGCGGCCAGGCCCACGGGACTCCGCCCGGATGGCACCGGTTCCCAGGCCGGTTTTCGACCGGGTGGGCCGGCGCCTGGCCCGGTCCGGCCGGCTGGCTCCTTCCCCTTTTTTTTCTTTCTTTTTCTTCTTTTCTCCTTTTTCCTTTTCTTTAATAACTATTGCTCCCGAACTCCGATTGACATGAAACCAATTTTGTTGGAAAGATAACGACGAATAGAACCCCAACAAAAACTGGAAATATGGAGACTCCTCACAGAACATTTTTAGATGATTTTAGAGAGGGAGTCTCCCACCGTCAAGAAACGGTGAAGACGTCCAAACTCGAAAACGCAATAGAAGATGCATGCGGATTCCGTTTTCGATGAACTTGGGCTTGTTGTAAAGCTAGCAACAAGCTCAAGAACCTCACACCGAGAAATACCAAGAAGCAATAAGAATATGCAACGCATGCAAGGATTGAGCTCCCTAAGACGATGTGATCAAGTTAACCAACCGAAAGCCCCTCTTAATAGTGCGGCTATCTATCCTATAATCCGGTCTCCCATCAACCACCTCGAGACCGGTAAAAGGAAAACCTATCAAGGTCATACCTTTGCCTTGCGCATCCCATCACTTGATCATTGTCGCTTCGTGTATACTCACAAATGCTCCCCCATACACAATGATGGGAAAGCTTCATTGATGCACATCTTCACATGTCCACTATCACCAAATGGACGGCAAGCTTCAAGCATGTGATCCACTCAAGATGCTCATCTTGAACTTGCCCAACTCAACCTTGTATCTTCTCATACTCACTTGAGATAGAGCATGGCTAATATTGAGTTCCACATAAGAACTCCATCTTCATTTCTTCTTCTTGATCATATCACATATATATCTTCATACCGATGATCTTGATGCCAAATCACAAGGTATATATATTTATCTTCATGGCATCCATACTTGAATCCAACACATGGAGAGCAAGTAGTACCTATGGAATATTCCTTCATATAAACTCAATGAAAACATTAGTCCATAGGGGTTGTCATTAATTACCAAAACCACACATAGGGGCAATGTACCCTTACAATAAGGTGTTACGGTCTACATTTACTTTTAGATATCTCACATACTATAATTTACGGTATGCACCTGGGAATAAGAATCATGCACTCTAGAAAGCTCTATCAACATGTTGTTTAGACATGCACACTTCAAATATATATACCAAAATAATTAAATATAAAAATATCTATCAACACATAGAAAGACAATATAAATGTATTTCTTGATACATAATATTAATCCACTAAGAAATCTAATTATACCATTATAATTATTCAAAGAAAAAGGTTGTTAAATTCACAAAAGTGTTGTCCAATTAAGGTTTGAACATAATTTATTAAAAGATAAAAATATTTGTTTGAAAATGCAATTTCAGTTTAGATAAAGACTTTTCCAAATAGATTTGTCAGAATTATAACATGGGCCATTTGCAATTTCAGTTTAGATAAACTTAGCATCATCCTAGTGTGGATAATTATACTATGTAATATGAATGGAACTAATTAAAATATAATACATTGAATAAATCATAAATAAGTATGAAAGTTTGGTATAACAAGTGATTATTATTGGTTTAACTCCACATCTCTCAACTAATTCTTGGACGGGGCCTTATTTTATGAGATGGGTTGATGACGGGTTACTTGTGGAAGTTAGTGTGAGAAAATATTACTACGCTCAAATTAGGATTTGATTTAAAATAATTACTAATGCAAATATTACCAAGGTCCTGTCGATTCAGAAGTTCCCCTGGGTTCGTTCCACAAATCTACCGAGCGGATAACGAATGCATTGGGCCTTGTCGCTCGCTCTGCGGCCCAAGTGCAAGGCGATGCGCAATGCAGCTTACTCTGCAGCCCACCCGGAGATGAGCCCACCTTGCGGGGCAGCTGCGGCAGCCCAGGCCCAGCTGCTGCGTCCGGACGGGAGAGCTAGGGTTGCGCCCCCTATATAAGGGGGCAGAGCGCCCGCCTCCCATCCTTTCGTCGCCTCCAAGAGACAAGTCACACACCATGCAACAGACCACACCGCAACAAACCACACCGCACATATAGGAAAATCCTGTCTTGGAGAAGATGTAATCGGATCAGATCGGATTGAATTGGATTTTGTCGTTACCGTATCAGGTGCATTTTTATAAAAAAAATGAAGCGAATTAGATAACGATCGATTGCAGGTTGAAATAAATATATGAGTAGGGATATTAGCACCACGGAGGGATAAAACTATCTATGTCCTTGTTCTTTCGAAGAACACTTAGATACTTGTCACATATCTCGTCAATTTATATACACATACTCTTAATTTCGTAAGTTCTACAACTACAATTTTTCACCAATCATTGGTAGTTAGTTTTCTACAAGAGGCACATGCCACTTGCCAACCACAACTGAACCTACAATCGTCGCTAATATATCTAGACACATCTTACTCCTAGAGATACATCCATATTAGCAACAAGTAATATGAATCGGAGGGAGTAATAAATTAGGAGTGCGCTCTGAGGACACCTATAGATGTCTCATCACTCTGTAATTCTTAGTTTGCACACGAGACAAAAAAAAATTGCATTCTAGAAACCTATGTGAACATATTTGTTAGACATGCATCTTGGCTCCATAACTATCTACATTTATGACTAAATGAACTAAACTAGCATTGAACAGAAAAGGTACACTATAACACATATCATGGTAATCTTAATCTAAGAAAAGATGTGAATATGTCATTATTATTGTCATTGGAAATGTACATTTAATTCAACAAAATGTTTTCGAGAAATGATGCTCACGTAACTTGTTCGACAGGGTTTAGGTTAAAAAGCTCACGTCTCGGACTTAGACTCTAATGAAGAAATCATCGTTCAGAAGTAGTACTTTCCTAGGACCATATGATAGCTGCATTTGAAAAGAGTACAAAAAAATGACAATTTTATTTGACTACCATCAGACCCGCAAACTCACAGAGCGACTAGAGAAAGTTTAGAAGTGGCTGAACTTGAAGGTTAATGACCTCATCAGAGCATCTCCACTCGTCCCCCCGAACAGGCCCCCGGCGAGCCTTTTTTATATCCGGACGGCGTAAATCGGCCCAGTCGCGCCCCCGGTTCCTCGTTTTCGTCCGGATTTGGCCCTTCATCCATCCGGCGAGTCCACGCCATCCCCGGCCCCCCGGGGCGCGCTCGGGGACTCCGGACGAAAGATTTTGGAGCGAAACGTCGTGTGGACCCGCGTAGTCGGCGACTGGAAAACCAAATCCTGTCGATTTTCCCTCCAATTTGCTTACATATCCCCATTCCCTCCAATTTGCTTGCATATCCCCATTCTCTCCCGCCGAAATTGGCCAATCTCCTCGTCTTCCAGCTCCAGTTCCCGGCGGCGTCTTCTCGTCCACCACCACTCTCCTCCTCGTCTTCTCGTCCACCACAATGCCGCCGAAGGCGCCGGCGAGGAAGATGCGGGCGAAGAAGACGAAGCCGCCGGGCATGTCGAACGCCGAGTGGGCGGCGGACGAGAAACGACGCGAGGTGGAAACAAGCGGCAGGGCGGAGAGGGTGAAAAGAGCCGCCGCCAAGAGGGCGGCGGCGGCCCAGGACGAACAAGCGAGGATGATCAGCATGGCCATGAGCGGCGGCAGCATGTTCCCCGGCCAATGGCCGACGCAAGGTACAACCAGTTCCCCGTCGTCCTTCTCCCCTTCGCTGTACTCGCCGTCGCCGACTGCCGTGTTCCAAGAGGGCGCATACGTCCAACCGTCCAGGTCCACGCCGTCGCCGCCCGAGCTTGACGTGTTCCAAGACGAACATGAACGTGTACCGGGGAGACAAGGCAATGGCCACCCATTGGGGGATCATGCAGACGGCGTGCAACAAATGGCACGGCATACAGGAGGAGGTCGACAAACGGCCGATCAGCGGCCAGGACTTGGAGCAAAAGGTATGCTCCGTCGACCCTGCATCACCGAGGTACATCGTCGTTAGCTGACCCGTATCGCCGTGCTCTTTTTTCCCCAGCTGCGCCGAGCTTTGGACATGTACACGGACGACACCGGCCTGCAGTTCAAGTTCCTCAACGTCTACGCCCGCCTCGAGAACTGCGAGAAGTGGAAGGAAACTCGCACGACCCTCTCGAAGAGCAAGACCGAGCAGTACAACCCCGACGCTCCGGCGGCTTGCGCGGCGGAAGGGCGCCCTGAACTCGGCCAGAAGAAGCTGAAAGAGCTCAAACGGACGGACAATCCCGCCGACAGGATGCAGGCGTCGATCGACAAGTGCTGGGCCGACTTGAGGTCGCACGCCGACGGGAGGAACGACAAGTTCGACGGCAGGTGGCGGGAGATGCTCGCCAACCAAGGCGTCCGGATGGCCCTGCTGAAGACGACGGCGGCGGCGAAGAAGAGGAACACAGACTTGGCGTTCCTGATGGGCGGCGGCGACATGGAACTGATGGACGAGGAGACGAGGAATTGGTACCAGGGCCACCGCAGCGACATCCTCCGAGCCTCTCCGGCCAGTCCTTCGTCGTCTCCGCCGGCTCCTACCTCGTCTACCTCACCATCTACCTCGTCGACTACGGCTGCTTCGACGTCCACTGCCGCTGCTTCCTCGCCGGCCGCCGCAGCCGCTTCGGCCACGGCCTGTGAGGAAACTGGTCCGTCGGACACCGCCGTGCCGGCCGGGACTGCCGACGAGCCTGTCTCCGTGTAATTTCCCTCCGATCGCCGATCAGTGGCTGATCCTTTTGCTCCTTTTGCCGATCAACTGGCCGTACTTGTAGCGCGGGACGGCGATTTGTTTGAATTTAAACTCTATCCGCCGAACTCCGGGTGGACGACTGGAAATACGGTACTCCCCACGACTTAATTTCGTCCAATCCGGCGGTTGTTTCGTCCGGATTTGGGCGTGGGAAGCGCCAACGAGTGGGGATGCTCTCACATTGTTGTAGACATTATTTGTTCTTCATTATACACAAGAGGCTAAATCAACGCATATTCTCGTGAGCGATGAAAATGTCTCTTCACTGAAAGAATATTCCAACTTAACGAGACACATGACGTCAACCAATGTTTTCACCACCGATGAACTCCAAGTACAGGCACCCTACTAATTATTAAACCAGAAAAGATTCTCAAGACAAGTACATTTCCAGTTTTAGTACGAAACATAAAGGGAAGTGCAAACATTTCAAAACTCCGTGAACTGAACATATTCCTCATGGAAATGTTCCTCATACAAAAATATTTGTTCTAAATGATACACGGGGGCTAAATTAACACAAATTCTCGCGAGTGATGTGAGTGTCCCTCCACTGAAATAATATTCCAACTTAATGAGACACGTGATGTCAAACCTATTTTCATCACCGACGAACCCTAAGTACACTACTAACCATTTAACCACACTTTGGTTCTCAAAAAATGAATTTCCAATTTTAGTACAAAACATAAAAGGAAGTACAAATATTTAAAAACTCTGTTAATTGAAGATTTTGCTCATGGGTGCGCGTCTTATAGTAAAACCTTGAAACATGCATGGTACAAATTCTACGTATATCAAAGCAAAAGTGTACATAGCTAGACTTTTAAGAGGTAGACTGAGGCATGCTATATTGTTCTCGATATCCTTGCACGTCAGTGTAGTAAGTGGTCAATTAATCGGAAACCAAAACTGATCCCGGGTGCATATACACCTGGTATGTGCAAAGTATATTTCAAAAACGTAAAAAAATTAGTAAAAAGTTTCGCACCTAGAGAGACATGTTCTATGTGTGCACGTAAAGTTTCACATCAAACCAACAATTTTTTGTACCCTATGTAAAAAGATAAATAATGCCTCGAGAAATAGACTATTTTAGCACCAAAAATTTATCTTTTTTAAACACAACACAAAATATATAGATTTTTTCTAAGACAACTTTGTGAACATGTAACATGTCAACATATAAACGACACATGTTTATTTGTATTTTTTTTACATTCATAATTATGTTTAAAATGCATTTCAAATAAAGGGTGCATATGCATCCGGGTGCAGAAACACCATGTCCTCAATTAATGTTGATTTGTAGAAATATAAGATAGAAATACCAAAAATGATAAACATAATTAAATAATTGGTTTTAAAATATACGTGATTATGCAAAATATCAAACGGTTTTGCTAACTAAGTTCGTGCTCAGTCAAGTTCTAAACCACTCCGTTGCATCCTGATTTGTGCATGTGAGTTGCAAGTTAAATTATAACCGAGTTTGTTTAGTTACAAATAAGGTTGTAACTGGGATGTTTTAGTTACAAGTGAGGATGCAACTAGAAAATACTTCGAACCATTAGATTTACTTCCCATGATTCATGTTAGTTGTAAACCTGGATTACTAGTCGCACATATTACAAAAAAAAACATCGGCCTACTCGTTAAGTGCCTCTAGTTAAAAGCCCACCTAAGAGGACTTGCTATCCTCATGGGCTGAGGCACGAACCCAACGGGAGAGGTCCAGTCGTGGCAAAAAAGAAGGTCGCCTTCATTCAGCCTTGCGACGGCATTGACCGGTTTACTTCACAGGAGAAGCAGAGCAAGCAACCAGCCAAGCTCGTCTCGTCCCGTGTACACAGTTCGAGAGCTTTTTTGACCGATCCATCCATCCCCACCTCGCCGCCAGCAGCCGATCGACCATGGCCGCGCAGCCGCCGCCGCCGCCGGAGCAGAAGATGATGGTGGCGATCGACGAGAGCGAGTGCAGCAACTACGCGCTCGAGTGGGCCCTGCGCAACCTCGCGCCCCGCCGCCTCGTCCTCTTCACCGTCCAGCCATTCTCCCCGCTCAACTACGTCCCCGCCGCCGCCGGTTCCCCGCGTAAGCCCCGCGCTGCCCAGTTTCATTTCCTCCCATTGAGTTAATACCTACTAAATCGTGCTGCTGCTGCTGATCGAGCAGTTGGCCCGTCGGTGGCGTCGCCGGAGCTCATCAGGTCGGTGAACGAGCACCAGCGGCAGCTCGCCCAGGCGCTCGTCGACAAGGCCAAGGCCATCTGCGCCGAACACGGGGTATGTTCTTCGCTCGCTCGCCTTCCTGATTACTTCCTCGATCCGGTCTGTGCTTGCTACGATGCTTCGCGAACTAGTAATTGGGGGTACAAGACTGGATCTTGGTTTCGCGGATTGCTTCGTCGCCTACATCTGATTAATTAATTAATTGATTGAATCTGTGTGCAGGTTGATGCTGAGACCATCATCGAGGTGGGTGATCCCAAGGAAACCATATGCGAAGCTGCAGAGAAGTTGAATGTCGATCTGCTCATCCTGGGAAGCCACAGCCGTGGACCTATACAAAGGTACCAATCATCATCCTTTTCTGCTATGTGATTGTGCTTGTCGGGATTTCCAATTTAGATCCGGAAATGTGTTATTCTCTAGTGCGTTGTAGTACTGAATCAACTAGTTAATGTGATCCTTTCTTCTCGATTTTACAGTGAAATGTATCTGAGATCAATGCTAATCTTTTATGTTGTTCTTCTTATTTGCTTGCTATGAAAGTGACCCCTGAACCAAACATGATTAAACATTTGTTGTCGAGAACTATCTTTTATCCTTCTTTAGATAGATGGGCATCGGTCAGAACCAAGTGCTGATTGGTCATTTCTGTTCATCCAGTGGTAAATTAAAATTCAGAAACTTACCTGTGATTTGCCAGCTTTAGTC
This sequence comes from Lolium perenne, assembly GCF_019359855.2. Taxonomy (NCBI): domain Eukaryota; kingdom Viridiplantae; phylum Streptophyta; class Magnoliopsida; order Poales; family Poaceae; genus Lolium; species Lolium perenne. The sequence goes on from NC_067245.2 coordinate 312,100,050, forward strand.
CATATAAGAAACGTGATTCTTCCACCTCGAAAAAAAAGAAATATGATTCTAAGCTAAGAATGCTCCTGTAAGACTTAGTGCCTCATTCAAAATGACTTGCTTAAGTATCCTGAAAAGACAATTACCCAAAAAAAAATTTTTTTGCATGACACGCGAGAAGAATTTCAACAAAACAATTTCAGAAAAACACCTCTAGAGCGAACACGCTTTTTCTTATTTACTAGGACATGTGTTATCTAGTCTTTTTTGAAGAACTATACTCTAAGAGCTCATTTGACTCCTATAATTTGGGGCTAGAGTCAAAGAATCCATTTGTGATTTTGAAAATCAACTTGTTTGGCTGCCACGGAATTGGTATCAGAATTCCATGAATTTCATCCCATGCCTAACCTTAATTCTTCTTGGTACCCTGTCTTTTCTGTGGATTTATCAATTGAAATGAGATCAACAATTTCACTTCATTTCGTTTAATTTCTGCGAAATGGAATGAAATAAAATGATGGATGCCAAACGAGCTCTAAAGGTGTGTTTGGTTAGTGCCCAAACTAGCACTACTAGATATGGGCACTAATTGGCTTGCCAAACTTTTGACCAGGGAATCCTCCACCCTCAGTTGGCCAACTGTGTGGCAAGAAAAGTGAGAGAGATGATGATTGGTACCTACGAATTACCCGAGTTATTGTACTTGCTGTGTTGTTCCTCGCATACTGTCGTTATGCGTAACAACGTTTGTGTAGCTTGTAGTACTAAATGCTCATATACCTAGCCCTGGGATAGATTGTTCAGAACGTGCATAACATAAACTTCCATTAGAGCTACCGTGCTTATAAGTTCTGACGATAACTGCTCAGAGCCAAATCAAGTACTCACCCCGCAGGGTTTCTCCATCTCCAACTGATGTGATTTTTGCTACTGTAACTGCAGGTTTTTCCTCGGAAGTGTGAGCAACTATTGTACCCACCAGGCAAAGTGTCCCGTTCTTGTCGTGAAGAAGAAAGAATGAAACACTGCTATATAATGTGCTCCTCCACATTGTATGAAGAGCCCATGACAGGTGTATCTATCTGTTGTTTGTTTGTCCTAGTAACGATGTGCATATAAATAAACCATACTTGAGATGCATATATAAATAAAGATGCTTGGCAGTTTGAAGCCACACTGTATTCATTCAGTACTCATGTACATGAACCTATTCCAAGCGGAATTTTCAGAGTGAGCAATTGGTTGTTGGATACTGAAATTGACTCGGGTTGGTTGACGAGGGCTCCGTGGGTTTGCAACTATGTTCTTGGTTGGTGTAAACATATTTCTGTCACTCCTTTGGTTGGCTACTTAGTGAATAACAAGCCGTGAACAATGCAGCCAACACATTCGCTTTGGTTGACGAGGAAGTTTTGCTTGTTAACAAATTTCTTTGGCAACTCCTCGCAATTTTTTTCTTTGGCTCCATGTACCTGCCTTGCCCGTGGAGCTTCATTTATTTAAAGCCGAGCGTGTGTAGCAAACGCAATCTCTTGGTGGAGAAAAACTGATCGATCAATGAAACATGCTTGAAGCGACAAGCGAGCACTGACGCTGGAAGACAAAGGCAAAAATGTGCGCTTAACTGATACGGCGACATTTGTAGGCAAATGAAGATTTCACCATGAGAAATTGAGAATCCTTACTCGTCAAGTAGCAGTGAACAAAGCTGTCGATTGGGCGTAACCATGTCACAAATCCCATATTCTGTTGAACTCATTCCATCTCACACTTCCCTCAAAAGAATGGTTAACATAATCCCACCACAAAAACGTATGAACACACACAGAAGAAGCACAAAATACACCCTGCATCTGCGCGGCATTACTACATGTAGTCTCCCTCCTGTCCCAAACCTACCAAGTAACCCAGCTAACACTCACACGCACGTTCAAACGCACGACCGAACACAATGCTACCTAGTCCTAGTTCACGGCGGTGCACACCTTGCGCACCTCGCCGTCGCTGCCGGTCTTGACCCCGATCCTTCCCAGCTTGGCCATGGCTGCGACGAAAGCCTCGTTGAAGAAGGTGGAATTGGCGGCGAAGCGCTCGACAGTGGGGCGGGAGCGGCGGTCGGTGAACAGAACCTGGTCGGAGGCGAGCACGCCCTTGTTGTAGCGGAGGTTGTCGAAGTAGGTGTTGTCAAAGGTCTTGGGCGTGGAGACATCCAGCATCGCGAACGACGTGGGTGTGTAGTTCATGGGACACACCTTGCGCAGCGACCGCAGGAAGTCGAGGTTCATCGGCGGGTTGTACTTCAGGCGCTGCTTGAAGGTGTAGATCCGGCGCACGAACTTGTCGCAGTGCGTTACCCCGATTGTGTGCGCACCTGCAGGAAGACATGAAACAGAGTTAGACTTGGGCAATGCAGATTCTAACTTCAGCCTGATCAATTTATGGGCCAATTTGCTGGTTCGGACCTGTGACAGGGAGCCAGTTTTTGGCCAAGTAGCGGTTCAGGATTAACAAATACTGAGTGTTTATTCTCAAAAAAAAAAAAAGTGCAGCATTAATTATCTTTACCAATGAAATATAAATAAATAAGTCAGTTGCAATAGTCAAGTGCGGATTCAGGGCTGAATGAGAGGTAGTGCAGTTTGTGTCAACAAATCAATTCTCCAGTTCAAGAATTTTCAGTTGGCAAAACATGTGCTCCTGTTATCCTGCCTGCACTATGCTTTTTTAACTTTGTGTGGACTATGGACCAAAAAGACTACTTCAGTCAAAAGTTACTGCTGCTTGTTTCGATTTGTGTCATATGGTGGGCCTTCTTGTGTCCAAATCTAAGCCTTCCGGTTAGAGCTAGAACACCCAACTGACTGAATTTGAGAGCATGTGAAGTTTGTCTCAAACAATTGCCCTTTTGTGAGTTGCAAAAATTTCATGTAAAACATGTGCCATTGTGGTCCTCGAGCACTGCTAATTTTACTTTGTATGGACCAATTAGACATGTTCAGTGGAAAAGTTCCTCCTACTTGCTTCGATTTGGTGTCATATGGTGGGCCTTCTGCGTCCAAATCTAACCCTTCCGGTTAGATCAACTAAGCTCTAGGGTCTCACGCGAAACCAAGAACATTCAGACAGACATGTCCTCTGTTCTCACGTACGGCCAGTGAGATAAATTATGATACTCCCGATATGGAATCAGGGACAAAAAGAAACGTCAAAAAAATGAAACCGGGCACACCAAATGGGAAATGGCCATATGTGTCAGGAATCAGCACATGACCTCGCTGCTGCTTCAGCCTAAATCTCTTCTTTTTTTAGTCTGTTTGTGTCGGGATTTCACTGTCTAAATGTGGATTTTCTTTTCACGCAAAGTAGCTTTCGACTTGGATGCAAACAAAACAAACTGGGGAAGCATAGTTTTCTATAAGCTGTCATGGAAAGGAACAAAGAAATCCCAGTATAAAACAGTGAACCACTTTGTCTTGCGCTCGGATGTGTCACGTGAAATGTGCAGAGGCCATGGAAAGATGCTTGCACTGCGATCAACCTACTGAATGAATTTTAAAAAAATGCGGCGCAACGCTACCGAGGAGTGGTAAAAGTAATCCGTATGGTTAACTATCAACCGTGTGAGTATCCCCAAGCCTGTACACCATTTTTACTCCTTGGCAGTAGAAGTTGGAAATGGATGGAAATTGGTACCTGAGAGCGCGATCATGTCGAACTGCGTGAGGCCATTGCTGGCGAACAAAGTGTTGAGCTGGTTGAGGTCGAACCCCGGGCCGGGGAGGACGTGCTTCACGATGGCCCTGTTGAACGTCCTGCCGTCCAGCCGCCCCAGCTCCACGCCGTAGCTCGGACCGCCGGTCTACACCAAGAAATAAGAAATGTCAGCCAATGTAGTCTTTGCATGCTGAATAATTACTGGAGTTTTCCACTCACTAATCGAGAGAAACTGCAAAATACCACCACAATTCAAGACTTCAAATCAAAAGACCACCGGCTTTTATTTTTTTTGCAATTTGCCACCGGTTAACACTGATTGAGCTTGACTTCACAGATCTAGGGTTTTGTCTCCTCGCTAGCGACGCTGCCGATCTGCTCCGTCTCAGGTGGCCTAATGGCTTTGGAGATGTTGTGAACCACGGTCCCTCGCCGGTGGAAGGTTTCCCGATCCTTTTAGGTTGCTTTTCAGTCTTGTTCGGATAATGAGGGGGCAGCTATCCTCATGGGATAATAAGGTCCTCTTCGCTCTAGCGTCGGCGAAGGGCGCGTGAAGTTTTATGTCCGGTGGATCTCCATAGATCATCTCCGTCTTCATGTTCGTCTGTAAAGGTATGGCTCTTTTGATCTACGGTTCTCATTGTTGGTGATGGTTGATGCTCTGCTGCATTGGTCCTTTGGGGCCTTAGCATGATGACTTAATGTTCCTCTACCACAACAAGCTATACTTCAAAAAACTTTGTCTGGCTCTGGCTCCAATGATCGAGTGGCAAGGATGGCGGCTCGCTCCAGTACCTTCGCTAGGTGGTATAAGACTTATTTGTAATTTTTATTACCTTTGGTGCTCTTTTAACCATTGTTGATGATGATTAATCGATCAGCGGTCCTTTTTTAAAAAAATGACCGATCAGTAAACACAGTTTGACTCCGTTTATGACTGATGGAACTGGCTATAATCGATGATGTGGCATAAATATTCCATACATTTGACTGAGGTATTTCAATTGACATAATAAGGCCACTCATGATTATGGGACCCACTTATCAAGGCCTTCTTCTTTCTCACTCAGGTATCTCCTCTCTCATACTCAAATTCATCGACGCAACTTGTCGTAGCCGCACCACCCTCCGTCGCCGGGCTGGCTCATCACATCGACCACCGCCACCATCTCATGGTCAGATGTGTCCTACGACCGACGCTCCTGCTAGGTCGCCGACTTCGACCGGTCAAGGCGCAAGCTCTCCGACGCTTTCCTCCATTCCATGAAGGTGTCTCGAAGGGGCAAGATAGTGGGTCGGCAACGCCACCATGCCACTTCTAACTTGTAATTTAGACAAAACCGCCCCTAATAGGGTGAGGGCAAGCTTGTTGTTCACGAAGACAGGCTTGGCGAGAAGCGTAAACAAATACCGGGGGCATATTGCGAAAATATTGGAACCCAATTGTTTTTTCAGTTTGAAGCCTTGCATTGTCATGGTTCTATATTTTGCAAATTTCCCACTAACCGGTAACTAGGCATTTGCAGTTGCATGAGGAAATAGTTGGTTTCAGGGTTTTTTTAGTTCAAAAACTGATTGAATTCGGTTCAGCGAGATGGGTAGCAGGACTGGAATCATTTCCCCTAGTGCTCTGGGAAGTGTGTGAGCTAAATTGTCGATACCTAGTCATTGCCAGCGGGCTACGACTCTATGGAATGGAAACTTTGTCTGGGAGAGTTGGAAGCCGAGAGCATCGTGCGTTGCGTTGCAGGCAGCGTCAGTCTCACGGACCTATTCGGGCCAAAGCGTCACGGGCGAGATGCAGACTAGAAACCGCGAGGCTACAGGCTACAGTGACCCGAAATACGAGCCGGCATCTCATCTTGTTCATGTCACGTCACGTCACTGTCGCGCGAACTCACTCACGCTGCTGCGCAAAGCGTGGTAGGCTCAAAGCTGTTTGCCATCTCTCAAAAGCAGAGAGACACAGCAAAGTTCGCCGTGCATGCCAGCTAGCTCGCCCCGGAGAGAGCTCGTCGGGCTGCCCTGGCGTCCCTATCCAAGCCGAGGGACATGGTCACCGCGCGCCGTGGCGAACACATCGGCACGAGAAGAGGGACACGGCGAGCGCGCCGCCCGGTCCGGGTGGCGCATGCGCGCGTCGCGACGCGCCGGCCGGGCATCCGACACGCATCACGTGTGCTCCGCCTTTCTGCGTTTTCGCTTCGGGAGGGACCGAGACAGTGAGACACCGGGAACGATTTCTGAGACTGTGCAAGCTAGGTATGGCCCGTGGATCACACCACCGGCCGCGGCCGGAAGCAGCAGCATTGTTGGACCATGGCTACTTGGCTAGCCTAGGCAGCGGTGCCTAAAAAGTCACTGACAGGCAAGCTGGTCGAACAGTGTACCCGCCCTTGCCCGCCCGGCGTGGTGGGGGCTTGCTCGACTGCCAAAGTGGTGCGCACACTGCACAGAGCAAGGCCCGGAACACAGGATGGCGGGTCAGGGAGATGAACGCGAGCCAACCAGGACTCGCCCCTTCTCTTATGGGTCCGTGCTGTGCGCGCCTGACAGGGGCGCACTACCGGCAGCCGAGCAATGGCGGGCGGGTGACCATGCCGTGCGTGCGCGCGCGCGGGGGTGGCACTGCGGCGTGTGGGCTGAGCTATAGCTAGCTAGAGGAATCTGGTGGTGAAGGACGCGCGCGTACCAGGGAGACGACGTCGCGCGCGGCCATGGCGAGGATGTCGGCGCAGGAGACCTTGCCGGCGCACCCGGGGAGCGCCTCGACCGCCGCCTTGGCCTTGTTGATGGCCTCCACCGCGTCGGGCGACAGCGTGGCGTCCGCGCCGCTGTGGCTCTCGTCGTCGCCGTTGGACGCCATCAGCATCACCGACGCGTCGCATCCCTGCAGCGGCATTCACGGCAAGCAGCAATGTCAATCGACGCCGTGCATTTCTCAGCCGGCGCACGCGGCGGAGGAGCAAGAATGGAGGACGCGCTTACCCGTACAAAGCAGTCGTGGAAGAAGAGGCGGAGCGTGCCGGGCGCCACGGCGAAGCTCTGCTGCACGTGCTGCGAGATCACCGACCGCACCGTCGACTCCGCGCTCGGGCAGCTGCTGCCGTAGTAGTTCTGCCGCAGCTGCGCGCTCGCGGCGTCCGCCATGCCCGCCAGAGCGACCACGGCAACCAGAGCGGCTCTCCAGAGCAGCTTCCCGCCCGCCATTGCCGACAGAACACGCTCAGCTCGGCTCCCCACCTCGGTGTGGAGTGGACGCGCGTGTGTGACGGCGACAGACACCGTGGGGGCGTGACTGACGGCGGGTACGCGCGACACGGTGGCGCGGTACCGGCTGCTGCCTAGAGATGCTGTGTGCGCTTGCGTGGGAGCGAAGTGCGGGGGATGTCGCGTTCGCGTGGATATATAGGGCCAACGGGTTCGTTCGTCGGGTTGATGCCCGGAGGAAATGACGGAAAAGAGATACTACGAGTGGCATGGCGCCGCGCGCACCTCAGCAGTGCGATGTGAACCCGAGAGAGACGGCCGTTGCGCGAGGCAGCCGTTTGCAATCTCGGCGCCGATGATGGGTCGGAATAGATTATCTTTTCCCTTTTCCGGTTTTCGATGAACTCATCCAACGTTTCCTTTTCTCAACTCGTGCAGGGATCAGCCTTTGGTGCATGAGTTTTATCTTTTCTACAAAACTCATGTAGGATTTTTACCCTACAGAGTTCGTTTGATTAAAAAGATTGAACCCTTTGGTGCCTGAGTTTATGGATTGCTTTTTTTTCATAAAGGATGCTTTATTACTTTTGCTAAGCAATTACATCCAGCATCTGCATAACCAGGATGTACACAGCCGTTCAAGTATCTGAGTTCAAAATATTAAAAAAAACAAGGCGAAATACATATCGAAACGATAAATCATATAATGCCTAAGATGAGGGTGGTGCTACAATCCGTAGCCTATGCTGCCACCCATGTAGGGAAAAACTATCCCTCGCCCTAGCCTCCAACCGTGTACAGACCTCCGTAAATAGGTCTCGGTTCTCCACCCGCTGAAAAGGTAACCACGAACGGAGAATACCTGTACATCTGTAGATGACCTGCAACAAAGAACAGTTTTTATCATTAAAAATCTTGTCATTTCTACTTAGCCACAACGCCAAGATAACTGCAAGCGCCTCCACCCTAAGAAGCAACTTAAACCTTGAATCGACACCATGAAGCCAGTTGCCAAAGACATTGGCCACACTAGTTGGGGGATACAGGGTAGACGCTATTTGGATGACTGACCATATAGATCTCGCAAAATGGCACTGGAAAAACAGGTGTTTAATAGTTTCATCCTGATGACAGAAAACACACCTAGAACTTCCATGCCAATTCCGCTTCACAAGATTATCTTTAGTAAGAACAACTCCTCGACGAAGGTACCATCCAAAAAATTTAATTTTTAATGGTACCTTCATCTTCCAGATTTTCTTATTATTATCAACTGGTGTATCAGAATGAAGGATCGCATTGTATAATGATTTGACTGAGAAAGTACCATCTACATGGAGATTCCATCTAAATTCGTCCGGTTCAGGCGATAGGTAAATATCTCTGTTGCGGTCAAAACCCACCGGCGGGCAGCGACGGGCAACACAGTAGAGCCGGGAACAACCTAGGGCTTCGGCTGGCCCTGGTCCCTCTGAGCGACGACCCGCAAAGCCTCTGGTACACACGTCCGATGCTGATGCAAGGGCGTGCCACCTGACCTATACCTGGTCAGGAAGGTGATGGAGATGCCTCGCTTAGTTTCCTGCATGGCATACACGTAAACATTAAATACGAGCCTCGATCGGCTCTCGGGTTATCTGTGAATCGGCTCGGGAGCCGATCCACCCATGATTAAATGCGAGGTGCACGAATATATGGTGGTCCTGCTTGATCAAGATAAAGCTAAAACGATCTACGACGATTTAGGGTTTTCACCGCATAATCGGATCATCCTACTCACGATTGGGCCTCGCGGCCACGCACGGTGATCGTAAGCCGATCCTAGATAGGGCCTAAAAACCAACACGAGGTTGATCCCCGGAACATCCTGCCTAGGACTAGCAAACGACACCCTACGTGCCGCTGGATCCTCCAACCCTTTGTAAGGCCTAACTATTGCAGATGTTAAACTAATCCTTGTAGAACAAGGAGCAACCGTAACGGATCGGATCTACTAAATAATGATCAAGCGGGGTGCCGCCCCTACACCTAAGATAGGTGTAAGGGCGGCTAGATATGCAAGGGTCGCACTACGATAGCATGTTTATACGAAGAACTATGCTAACCCTAACACATCTATGATAACTACGTTGCTCGCCATCAAAAAGGCTTCAGTACGAGCAACGCATGAACAACATGAAGCTTCTGCTGCCTAGATCGCAAGATGCGATCTAGGCAGCATGATGCTTACCGGTAGAAACCCTCGAGATGAAGGAGTTGGCGATGCGCCGAGATTGATTGGTTGGTTGAACGTTGGTTGTTGTTTTATTCCATAAACCCTAGATACATATTTATAGTCCAGGGGACTTTCTAACGTGGGAATAATCCCCACCGTGCACGAGGCGAACTCTAACTAAAATGACACGTAATCTACTATGTTACAGATACACGGGCCAACTAGCCCATATTTTGCATATAAAGGCCGATCCACATATTTCTTCCATGTATATTCTTCAAATCCATCTTGATCGCGGCCCACCTCTGACTCGGTCAAATTCTGGTGATAACACATGCCCCCCTGGTTTTGGAATTACCAATCACTCTGCTTTTCCTTCGTTGGGTCATGTCGTGGCAGAACCGTTGCAGTATCCGTCATCATGATGCCTTGCCTTCTCAACTTCTCCGCGTGACCTGGCAGTTTTTTTTTTCTTAGGCACCACTTCCTCGGAAACTGCTGTGGCATTGAATTTCCACTATATCCCCTTTATTTAACCGCTCCGCACAGTTTATTTCCGCATCTTCTTCGCATTAGCACTCCAAAAGCCCTCCTGCGCCACCATGTCTTCTTCCTCCTCTGCTTCATCGGATCTTTCCACCCAGTCCTCTTCCTCTCGCGAGCCGACGCCGGAACCGAACCCGGCGGAGGTCCACGCAGCCAACACCCGCCGCGCCATTGAGGCCGGGGAGGAGTCTAGCCATGACTTCTCCATCTGGTTGGAGGACGACAAGTCCCTGACCGACGGGGAAAGCGACCTCCGCTTCCTCGCCGACGGGGAAACGGAGGAGGAGAGCGACGACGATCGCTTCTCCTGTGACTTCACCTCTCCCGAGGAGGAGGAGGAGGAAGAAGAGGAGGAGGAGGAGGACGACACCTCCTCCGACGAGCCGCCGGCCAAGCGGTTCTGCCCCTGGCCGGGGAACCTCAGCGACTTCGACAGCGACGACTATGACGCTGACGAAGAGGACGAGGACAATGAGGGCCCGGTCGGCGGCCATTGGAGCGACGACGAGCCCGCCGGGAGCAGCGCCGATAGCGGCGACGACGGCGACGACGAGGGCAGCGACGGCCCGTAGATAGGACCTCTAGTATAGGACCAGTAGCAGTAGATGGGGCAATGTATCCCCTAGTACTTCCTTTTGAGAGCAATCAGCTCTTTATGTAAGAAATCTATCAATGAAGAACTTTTCCCAATTTGATTTTGCCGATTTCCTTTGAGCTTAATTTAGCCGATTCGCCTCTCATACTGATCTTGCCAATTTGTCCCCTTTGCCAATGCGTAATGAGCCGATAGCAACGCATCGGTCCTTTAAAATTCTCTCTTCCATTCTTCAACTGATGATTTTGAAATCTGGTGGATAATGTAGAGTCTTCAGGGAAGCCCTTGAATTCCTCCAACCAAACTTAATGGTCTTCTTTAAACACTCATCATTTTGTGAAGAAGGTTGCAACGAAAGATCAGCCGATGGTACCCCAATCGGCTCCTGAACAGAGCGTCCACCAGGTCTGCTGCCCCCCGAGCCTTACTCGGGGCGAGAATGTCAGAGAGGATGCAACAAAGCCGATCACCTTTCTTCCTTAGAAAGCCGATGTACCCCTTCTGTCAACACTGCTGAACTCGGCTCAAAGCGGCTGAAGAAGTTCTCATTGTTTTACTCCCGCGAAGAAGCAGAGGGCCCCACAGCTGAACTGGATTCGGTGGAGATCCGGTAAACCTCGTATAATTGTACTAGAGTCGATGGCTGCGCATCGGCTTCGTCTCTTAGTTATAAAGTCGATGCCCTTGCATCGGCTGTAAAAAAATTTACTGGCCGATTTTTTCCTATCGGCCCCAATATTTCACTGCACACATGTTCTCCTGTACATGTTCACATGTTCATCGTGTTTAGGTGCCCCCCGAGCCGAATCTGCCAGGGAATGGCAGATATCGGCTCTGTAATTCGTACGTCGGCTCCGGTAGGATCCATGACGAACACAAATAGAACATGTGGTGAGGATAATTTTGGCCGATTGCTGGGATCGGCCTCCATATTGATTGAAGCGCTGACTGAAGGTTCTGTAATGTCCCTTCATAGATTTTTGGGGCCGATCACAAGGATCAGCCTCGCCACGTTTGCTCATCGCTTTGCTTCAGCTACATGGTCAGGCCAGTGGATAAAACCAGCTTAACCCTTCCCTTCGTCACATCGATGCGCTCGCAGTCGTCCAAATTGATACCCGAGAGGGGTTCTTGGCCTGCTGCTTCCCATGCGTTCATGCCAGCCGTTGAAATTTCTAATGAGTCATCGGCTGGGACGACCTCTACCTCATCTCCGTCCCACTGTATTATGCATTGGTGCATCGTGGAGGGAATGCAGCAGTTGGCGTGGATCCAATCTCTTCCTAGCAGAACAGCATAAGTGCTCGTGCTATCGACGATGAAGAACGTTGTAGGGATAGTTTTCCTTCCTACGGTCAGATCCACGTTCAGAACACCTTGTGCGTCAGACGCTTGGCCGTTGAAATCGCTCAATGTCACGTTGGTCTTGATTAGATCTGAGCTAGAGCGTCCCAGCCGACGTAGCATAGAGTATGGCATGATGTTGACTGCCGCTCTGGTGTCCACCAGCATCTTATTTACAGGCCTCCCATCGATATAACCTCGCAAGTACAGGGCCTTCAGATGTCTGTAGCTCCTTTCTCGTGGCTTCTCAAAGATAACCGGCCGTGGGCCGCAGTCAAGTTGTGTCACAGGTGCCTCGTCTAATCCTGGAGCACTGAACTCCGAAGGGAGGATGAACACCATGTTTGTGCCAGCCGATGTTTCATCATCGGCTTTCCTTGGCTTGGGACGCCACTCCATTTTCCGTGGACGACCCTCTTCGTCCAGGGTTCGCTGAACTTTCGCAGCCAGATCAGGTCGTGCCTTCCTTAGCGTATGCAAGTATAACCTTTCGGCTTCCTCCAGGCCGCGCAATCGCTGAACCCTGCGCTTTTGGGAACGGCTGAGTCCATCAGGGCACCACTTTGGACGGTGGTACCTGTCTTCTTCTTCTTCTTCTTGTCCCTCGTCTTCTGAATCCTCGAGATCTTCCCATCGAGGGGACTCAGCACGTTTGCTTTGTGGCGGGAGAGGCCCTAAGCGCTTGAACACGAACACGTTGGCTGCCTCCTTCTTCTTCTGGTTGCATTCTGGGCAATTGCCGATTGTGCGCAATCGGCTCATTCCTGAATCCCAGCAGTGTCTGAAGAAGGGGCAGTCCCAGTGCCTGTCGTTGTCGTCTTGCTCCCTTGATTTTCCTTTGGCACGGCGCTCGTGCTCCTCCTCATTGCGATCATGCCGACGATATCTTCTGGCTTCTCTAGCCAGACGATCTCCTTCATCATCATCGCTGGATCGTCGGCGTTGGTCATACTGACTCACATACTTGTTGAGGAGGTGATCAGAGAGGGGTCGCTGATATCTTATGTTCTTCACTTCTCCCTCTGTGACGTAGCGCTTGCCATCATGACGGAGCCGATCGCGTGGAGCGGCCTCTTCTGTGTCCTTGCTACGGGAGCAGCTGCCCTCGTCTCCATCTTTGCCAGAGTGGTGCCCAGGTCCTACCATGTTGATGCTGAACGAGGATCCTGGCTGGCAACCTTCAGGGTAAGTGCATTCCACCATGTTAACGGCGGGGAAGGGTTGGGTGTCGACCTTCATGGCGTACTGGTTGAAAATCAGACGTCCTTTTTCTATCGCCGATTGGATGTGCTGACGCCACACCCTGCAGTCGTTGGTGGCATGGGAGAGCGAGTTATGCCATTTGCAGTATGGCTTTCCGTTCAGCTCTTGTACCGTGGGGAATTTGAGACCTTCGAGAATCGTCAACTGCTTCTCCTTGAGCAGGAGGTCGAAGATTTGCTCAGTTTTGGTCACGTCAAAATCAAACACCCTGGGCGGGCCTGGTGGCTTTACCCATTTGCAGGACACGGGGGTTCCCCCCGAGCCCATTCAGCCACTGCTACCTCTTGATCTCCCGCAGAAACTTCGTCTTCCTCTGCCTCGACCAGGACTACTGCACGCTTGAATTTGTCCTGGTACAGGTCCGGGTGGCGCTGTTCATATGCCGACAGCTTCGAACCATGTGCGCCAGTGAGGGGTAGTCTGCTTGGGAGGCCATGTCCTTGAGCGGTGTTGCAAGGCCCGCTACTGCCAACTCGACTGCTTCCTTTTCAGTCACACGAACCGAATAACATCGGTTCCTAAGATTCCTGAAGCGCTGGATGTATTCTGTCACAGTTTCTCCACGCTTCTGACGTATTTGTGCTAGATCGGCAAGGCCAGACTCGGAAGCCTCTGAGTGGTACTGCATATGGAACTGTTCTTCCAACTGCTTCCAAGTCCGGATCGAGTCTGGTGGCAACGAGGTGTACCACCCGAAAGCCGATCCCGTGAGGGACTGTGAGAAGAACCTCACGCGTAGAGAATCCGACACTGAGGCCGTTCCTAGCTATGCCAAATATCGGCCCACATGCTCGATGGAGCTGGAACCATCTGATCCACTGAATTTGGAGAAATCAGGGAGCCGATATTTAGGTGGTAGCGGGATCAATTCGTAGTCGTCAGGGTACGGCTTGGAATAGCCGATTGCCCTCCTTTTCGGCACCATGCCGAACTGGTCTCTCAGTATGGTGCTGATCTGATCCATTGTCTTGTGGGCTGCAGGAGTTGAACTCTGAAGATTCGCCGGGGTGGCGTACTTAGCCAGCCATGTTTGCTTTTCCAGCTCTGAGCCAACTGCAGGAGCTGAGCTCTGGAGGTTCGTCGGGGTGACGTACTTAGTTAGCCACGTCTGCTTCTCAAGATCCATCGCTGACGTCCCTCCTATTTTCCCAGAAGTCCCTGATGTTGTGGCCTGGTTTGTGAGCGCCCAGTTACCGCAATCTGGCACATACGTGCATGTGTACCCGTGAGGGATCTCCTTAGGCGCCTCATGCAAGAACTGGTAGTCACTAGGGTCACCACCGATCTTGTAGACGACGAATGCCGGTGAAGTCGGCACTTCTGGTGCTGCCAACGCAAATGGCAGCGGTGGACGGGACTGGAGTGGCAACTCTCCTTGATGCGTCCCAAGAGCTGGTCCTGACGGCGAGTACTGGTGCCTCATGATCTCCTGGATCACGCGAAGAGCGACACGTTCCAACGTGTTTACCAGGTTCTCAGAGTGGCGGTGTAGCGAGTGAGCCACCAAGTAGTTGATCTCCTGCCGCAGGGACCTGGTGCGTTCTTCCGACGGGGTAGAGAGGTCTATCCCATCGAGTGCACCATTAGGCGAGAACCCCTTCCACCTGATGCCATGTGAACGGGTTCTGTGGAAAGAGCCGATGAGGTCGGCTTCGAGGATGACTTTGATCTCGTCATACTTCTTCTTGAGCTCGCCGGTCAGATCCTCGTACGTGACTGGAGTGCCGTCTGCCATCTCAGATGTAGATGGCGAGGTGGTTGATGTAGAAGCTTGTCCCACCGGGCGTGCCAGAATGTGTTGCGGTCAAAACCCACCGGCGGGCAGCGACGGGCAACACAGTAGAGCCGGGAACAACCTAGGGCTTCGGCTGGCCCTGGTCCCTCTGAGCGACGGCCCACAAAGCCTCTGGTACACACGTCCGATGCTGATGCAAGGGCGTGCCACCTGACCTATACCTGGTCAGGAAGGTGATGGAGATGCCTCGCTTAGTTTCCTGCATGGCATACACGTAAACATTAAATATGAGCCTCGATCGGCTCTCAGGTTATCCTGTGAATCGGCTCAGGGAGCCGATCCACCCATGATTCGTACGAGGTGCACGAATATATGGTGGTCCTGCTTGATCAAGATAAAGCTAAAACGATCTACGACGATTTAGGGTTTTCACCGCATAATCGGATCATCCTACTCACGATTGGGCCTCGCGGCCACGCACGGTGATCGTAAGCCGATCCTAGATAGGGCCTAAAAACCAACACGAGGTTGATCCCCGGAACATCCTGCCTAGGACTAGCAAACGACACCCTACGTGCCGCTGGATCCTCCAACCCTTTGTAAGGCCTAACTATTGCAGATGTTAAACTAATCCTTGTAGAACAAGGAGCAACCGTAACGGATCAGATCTACTAAATAATGATCAAGCGGGGTGCCGCCCCTACACCTAAGATAGGTGTAAGGGCGGCTAGATATGCAAGGGTCGCACTATGATAGCATGTTTATACGAAGAACTATGCTAACCCTAACACATCTATGATAACTACGTTGCTCGCCATCAAAAAGGCTTCAGTACGAGCAACGCATGAACAACATGAAGCTTCTGCTGCCTAGATCGCAAGATGCGATCTAGGCAGCATGATGCTTACCGGTAGAAACCCTCGAGATGAAGGAGTTGGCGATGCGCCGAGATTGATTGGTTGGTTGAACGTTGGTTGTTGTTTTATTCCATAAACCCTAGATACATATTTATAGTCCAGGGGACTTTCTAACGTGGGAATAATCCCCACCGTGCACGAGGCGAACTCTAACTAAAACGACACGTAATCTACTATGTTACAGATACACGGGCCAACTAGCCCATATTTTGCATATAAAGGCCGATCCACATATTTCTTCCATGTATATTCTTCAAATCCATCTTGATCGCGGCCCACCTCTGACTCGGTCAAATTCTGGTGATAACAATCTCCCAGCCGGTGGATTAGATCATTCCATGCCAATACCCTTTGTCCAAGCAAAACTCGTCTGAACATCACGTTCGGGGGTGAGGAAGCCATTACCGCGGCAATGGTATCATCTTTGCGACGAACAATACTATATAGAGCAGGATACTGTTCACATAAGGGAGCATTGTCTAACCAAACATCTTTCCAGAAACGTATCTGTTCACCATTCTTAATCGAGAAAGTACCATGGCGAAAGAAAACATTCTTTGTCGCCATGAGACCAGCCCAGAAATGGGAATCCCCAGGTTTCCAAACCACTTGGGATAACGTTTTCGAGCCAATATACTTTCTCCGAAGTATAGATTGCCATATCCCATCCTCGGTAAGAAGCTTAAAAAGCCATTTACCCAGTAGAGCTGAATTCTTAACCGCTAGGTCGTGAACTCCAAGTCCGCCTTGATCTTTGGGACTACAAACTATACTCCATTTCATCAGTCGATATTTCTTTTTCTCGCTATCCCCTTGCCAAAAGAATCTGGATCGATAATAATCGAGTTTATGCAGAATTCCTTTCGGCAGAAGAAAGAATGATAACATATACAGTACCATATTTGTGAGTACCGAATTAATGAGTACTAATCTTCCTCCCAGGGACAACAATTTACCTTTCCAACTACTAAGGCGTTTTTGTAATCTTTCTTCGACAATTTTCCATTCAGCAATCGTAAGTCTCCGATAATGAATCGGAATACCCAAATAGCGAATAGGAAATTGGCCTTGCCCACAACCAAACAACTCTGAATATAGAGTCATATCATTTTGGGCATCACCGAAACAGAACAATTCACTTTTATGGAAATTGATTTTCAAACCCGATAACAGCTCGAAAGCTGCCAAAATTAATTTCAGATTACGAGCCTTTTCGAGATCATGATCCATAAATAGAATTGTACCATCGGCATATTGAAAGATGGATAAGCCCCCATCAACCAGATGAGGAATCACCTTCAATTTGGCCATCAGACTTGGCCCGCTCTATGAGTATCGCCAACATATCTGCTACAATGTTGAACAACATCGGTGATAGCGGATCTCCTTGGCGTAACCCTTTTTGTGTTTGAAAATAGTGGCCGGTGTCGTCATTAACCCGAATTGCCACACTACCTCCATACACGATATCATAAATTAGAGCCCGCCACTCGGGAGAAAAACCTTTCATCCTGAGTGTCTACTGTAAGAAAGACCACTTTACTTTATCATACGCCTTCTCAAAATCTAATTTTAAAATAACCCCATTTAATTTCTTAGTATGCATCTCATGAACCGTCTCATGCAAAACCGCCACACCATCAAGGATGTTCCTTCCTTGCATGAACGCGGTTTGAGATGGCTGGACGACATGATCCGCAACCGTATTAAGTCTAATGATGGCCACTTTCGTGAAAATCTTGAAACTGACGTTTAAAAGGCATATAGGTCTATATTGTTGGATCCTTTCTGCCTCATTAACCTTCGGTAACAAAATTACTTCACCAAAATTTAGACGAAACAATTCTAGTTGTCCTGTGTGTAGAGCACTAAACAAATCTAGAAGGTCCGATTTGATTGTATCCCAGAAAATTTGATAAAACTCCGCTGGAAAACCATCTGGACCCGGTGCTTTGTTGCATTCCATCTGAAAAATTGCCTTCTGAACCTCTTTCTCGGAATAAGGTGCGGTTAGTAGGCCATTCTCTTCAGCAGAAACTTGGGGTATATCATCCGTTAAGCCCTCATTAAGAGAAAAGGAACTTTCCTCCGGAGGCCCAAACAGATCTTTATAATAATTAGTGATGTAAGATTTGAGTTGCTCATGGCCTTCAATCACCCCTTCCTCTTGGATGAGAGAGTGAATAGTTTTTTCCGATGTCTTCCATTGGCCAAGCCATGAAAATATCTCGTATTCGAATCTCCTTCCAATATGAATTGGGCTTTGGATCGTTGATAACATTTGAGTTCCTCTTCTCGGAGGAGACCCGCCATCTGTGCATTTGATTGATTCTTAAGATCAATCTCTTCCGTGGACAGCGGTCTCACTTCCGCTATAGCCTCTAGGTCATCGATCACTTTTGAAAGGCGAGCCTTCTCCTCTTTAAGAATACCAGCCGTATGGGCAGCCCAACCAGAGAGATGTTTGCGCATTGCTCGCATCTCATTATTCCATCTCTGAATTGGAGTGCTACCCCCGACGGGTCTTTCCCAAACCTTTTTGACCATCTCTTGGAACCCATCTCGATGTAGCCAGCCAAGTTCAAATTTGAACGGCCGTTTACAAACGAGTCGAGGGTTCCCAGTGGTTAGGAGGATAGGAGCATGGTCAGACAGTTTTTCAATACGTTCTAGTGCACGGACAGATACCATTGGATATTTAAGTTCCCATTCGGTATCCATCAACACACGATCTAGCTTTTCGTATGTGGGTTCAGGCAAGCTGTTGGCACATGTAAACTGTCGACCGGACATAAAAACCTCTCTTAAGTCCAAACTGTCAATGACAGCACTGAACAAGAAAGGCCAATGGCCATCGAAAAGACCTTACTTTTCTCATGAGGAAATCTCAGCAAATTAAAGTCCCCTCCGATCAAAATCGGATATGGGTTATCTTTTGCAAGATTTACCAACTCACGTAAAAAGTCGGCCTTAAAAGCATCCTGGGCAGCACCATACACAGCAACCAGACTCCAAATGAAACCGTCCGCTTTGTTCTGAATATCAAGTTTAATGTGATACTCTCCATCAGAACTAGCTAAAACAGTCATGGTGTCTATGCGGACGCCAAGTAAAATGCCCCCAGACCTACCACGAGGCGGGCGAAAAAACCACTGAAAGTTAATCCCACGTGACAAATGGTCGAGAAAACTCTGTGAGAAATTTTGCCTACCCGTCTCGAAAAAGTTTAAATCATAATCTCTACAACCATCCGCAATGTGGGAATGCTTAGCTAAGTCACTCAGACCTCTGCTATTCCAAAACATGCCATTCATCGAGAGACTAATTTATTCTTAGAACTTTTGCTAAATCTACGAGATTTCTTTCCAGCCGAAGATCGAGAACCACGTGCAGAAGCATTTAGATCATAAACTGAACTAAGTTTCGAGTGTTCTAAATCAACTTCTGTAACATTACCAATAATAGCCGAGAGAAGCTGACCATCTAGGATGTCATCATCTTCATCATCATCTACTATGGTAGTTTCAGACCCAGTGGATTCAGTCGGAGCAACCGTTAAACGGTCAAGCTCTATCTGTCTCAACACATTAGTCGAAACCACAATCTCATCTGACAGAGAACCCAAAGAGACACCTATACTACTCAAATTAGACGAAATACGAACATCAGAAAAAGAAGTAAACCTCTTATAGTACAATCCTATATGATTAAACCTCTTGTAAAAATTTCTATGTGTTCATGACAACTATGATACACTCAATCTCAATAAAAAAATTCTATGTATTTCCTATACTACCATCAAACAACCAGTACCATTTGTACCAATTTCCGTAGGTTTCTTTCCCATAGGATTCAAGGAGGCATGTCATAGCAATCCTTAATTTTTCTATTCCTTCATTTTTCCTATCATATGAATCAAACAAGCCCACCGTCTTTTTTACTAATATACTCCAAAAAGCGCGAACAAAGAGCATATCAAAAGCTCTGAAGCCTCTGCACAACACACCTACGAACCTGATAATGGATAAAGATCTTGACAACATGGACTTAAGCCCAGAAAATAAAATAATTACTCCATCAGTTAGGAACTAGGAACACATCGCACACCCTGAGATGCCTTCTAGGCAAAAGAAGAATGCTCAAGCGTCTTAGTAGACTCTTAGCGAGCACCTCATGTACATGCTACAGATTGCAAATGTTGTCACCGATATCGAAACACCGAGTAATCTTAATGGTTAAGATATGCATTGGCTTCACCCACCCTACTGATGACGCCACCATGGCGCCAAATGGCGTCTCCTCCCTACGCGCACACCTCAACACGCATACTCCGTCAAGACTTCACGGTGTCACACCGCCGAGACCCAGTCGTCGACACGGAAAGAACCACACCGCTCCACCTTAGAGTCCCTCCATCCAACAACTACTCCAAAAACGATGTCCCCTAGGGGAAATGGCGCCACGCATCGCCATTTTCCCATCAGGGAGAACCAGATCTAGGGTTTTCCACCGGAGCAGCTCCGGCAAGGAGTAGAAGGTTGCAACAATGATACCTTCAACAAGGAAGCAACACACAAGAGTCGGCATCGTCCGCCACGCCCTAATTTGAGCTCGGTTTTCACTGGCAGCCACACCTCCCCAAACCTGCATCCAGCTAGATCGCCACCGCTCGTGAGGTTGGTGCTGCTACCATCACTGGAAGCTTATGCGCCATGACACCCGGCCACATCATGGCCATGGCCACCTAGCCCGTTAACGCTGGCACCACCATGGTGCCACCCAACCTTCACAACCAGGACGAACTGCCACACGGCCTATAGCCACCAACCTAGATGTCTGCTAGACGTACCTACAAGGGTGGCAGGGAGCCCCCCACCACCACCACCAATGTATGTGCCGAGATTGCCTTGGGAGATCGGCAGCACCACGCTACCGAAACCCCGCTGCACACCCGCTACCGCTTGTGAAGAAGGGCCCAACCACTGCCGTCCCATGTGTGAGCTTTGCCCAGTAGCCTCCTCCGACGCCGGCCGTTAAGGAGATGTGGAGGGTGTCATCTAGTGTTAGCAAGTTGGAGGTGTTAGGGTGAAACCTCCTCTAAAATTGGCGAAAATACTCATTCAAGGCACTGGTTCATTTCACTTGTTAAGAGCATCTCCAGTCGCGTCCCCCAAAGCGTCCCCCAAAGGGATTTGGGGCGCGCCGGACAAAAAAACCGTTCCAGCCGCGTCCCCCAAAGCCCAATTTTGTCCGGCGCGCCCCCATACGGTGTCCGGCGCCCCGAGCCCGTCCCCGTCCCACAGGGGACGCACCGGGCACGCCGGACACAACGAAAAGCGAGGCGGGGAGTGGCGGGGCCGACCCGTCAGCGGCACGGAAGGCTAAAACCCCGTCGCCTACCTTTGGTCAAGCGACGTTAATGGCGTCCCTGTTTTCCCAGGCGACGCAGGGACGCGTCTCGTCGTGCATGGCCGCGTGGCCGTCCGCGCCGGAGTTATTGCGTGCAACCACCCGCTGCCACCGCTGTTTTAAGACGCCCTGCAGTTCTCGCCGCTCATCACAATCGCCGCCGCCTCCCCCCTCCCAGATCTTCTCCTCGCCGCTCCAAAAAATGTCGACCTCGTCCTCCCGCAAGATCACCGCGGCGAACGGCTTCGGCCGCGGCAGCCTCACCGTGGCGCAGGCGTGGGCGATGTACCATGCCCGGTATCCAGTCCCGCCGGACATGCGGCTGCCAAGCAGCGGCGGCTGGAAGATGGCCGTGAACGGCATTGGCATCCCGCCGCCGCCGAAGCCGGACACGGATCAATGGAGGGACGCCATCAAGGCCCGGCGGGCTCAACTCACCGCCGAGGAGCGGGCAGATCCGACATGGGCGGCCAAGGGCAACGACGCCTGGTGGGCCACGTACTTCAAGGCCAAGTACGACGTCGAGATGCACAGCACCGAGAACCTCGTCGGCGGCCCCAACAGCTGGAACAAGGACGGCCGCGCCCTGTTCTGGGGCGTTCCGGGGCGCACCCTCGACAACGTCATCCGCGGCATCCACAACGGCGCTCCAAGGCTGGAGATGCCGTCGTCGCCGCCGCCGTCTCCTCAATGGCAGCCGAGGAGGACGACGTACTCGTCCTCCTCGCACTCATCTTCCTCAGGACAGGCGCGATCGACGCCGTCCTCGTCTTACCGGTCGGCGCCGTACACCGTTCCCAAACGGGAGGTGAAGGAGGAGCCGGCGACGCCCGTCAACACGAGGCGTGGCGGCAGCGGCACCGGCAGCCGGCGGCAGCAAGGGAGGCGCGGCGGCGCCCTCCTCATCCCGAAGCCGGAGGTGAAGGAGGAGCCGGAGGAAGCGTCGCAGGCGGCGCTGCTGGCGGAGTATGAGCGGCGACGGCGCTCATCGCGGCCAGCCGACGACCCCGAGGATCGCCAGTGTCTGCGGCGGCGGCGTTCTTGGCGTCCATGAACGACAAGGACGCGCGGAGGGGCGACCTCGACGCGGCGATCGCCTTGTCCATCCGCGACTCGGCAAGCCGGCTGGTGGACCTCACCGACGACGGCGAGGCAGGACCAAGCGGCGCGGTGAAGGACGAGCCCGGCGACGAGCCCGTCGGCGAGCGCGTCAAGCAGGAGGTCGTCACCGACGACATGTACAACTTCCAGCAGTACTACGACGCCTCCGGCCGCCGCAAGTGGTTCTAGATTAGGTTTAGTTTAAATTTAGTCAAATTTCGTTCGAATCTTGTAAGTTTGGACGAATCTTAGTCGAATCTCGTTAAGTTTAAAATTTCCGAATTTTTGTTTGGGGGACGCGACTGGGGAGCGACGTCTCTCAAAGGCGGCACGAATGAAACACGTCCCCCAAACGCTCAATCCGGCGCGGTTTGGGGGACGCTTTGGGGGACGCGGCTGGAGATGCTCTAATGCTACTCTACATGCTAATTCTAGGTAATTACTTAAGAGGACCTTTATCGAGCAACAAAACACACTTGAGAACCCGAACGACTATAATCACTGTCCCTACAGGGTCGAGTAATCGAGCGACTAGATGCTTCAGAGAACAAATAAAGGCCAAGAACTGATGGTCTGCCTGCATGCACCAAGTCTACAGTATGGGATAGTGGCCATAGCTATGTAGCAGGCGAGCATGCTCAGTTCTGCACTCCGTTTGCTTGCCCGGAGAATCAGTACAGCTCTGGCTACCATCCAAGGCGTCCTCACATGCCTGGCGTCGTTGCGTGTCCAGCTTGTGGCCGGCCATGGGCACGGTAGACTAGCCAGGCCGCCCTGTCCGGCCGATACCTGCGCCGCACGTCGGCGAGAGAATACAAGATTCACGGACATGCTGCAACGAAACACGGCCGCTTTCCCTAGTACCAAGCTAACTAGCAGCCGGCCAGGATAATCTACGGCTAACACGCAATGCAATTATGCGCCTAGCCTAGCAAACACCTGGAGTAACTTGCACAAATCTATGGCTAAACAAAAAATACTTCCACTAACCCACTAGCTACTACTGGTACATCGCAATCATGTTAGTTTAGCACCCGTACCTTGGATACGCAGAAAACGAGCAGACATCTCTGGAGCATTTCAGAAGCCCAACGTGCGACGCAAGTGGTGCAGAGCGGAGTGGGTTTTTTGGGGAAACGATCGGGACTGACTGAAGATTAATCTGGAGAGGCTAATCTAACCAGGAACGCAAGTTGACAGCATAGATTGGTGACGAGAATCGGACGCCTCTACTGAAGCGCATTGGACGCCTTGTTTTCTACTGTTCCCTAGCAGACGCATCCATCTTCGCTGTCTGCCGCCCCTTCGGTCCGTCACAACGGAAAAGCAGAACGAAAAGGATTTGTTTATTTCAGACAGCAGAATACGAGGGATTTTGGACATTTCTGATGAGATCGTATCTCTCGGCAGCTGGTACTACCCTACTGTTACTTTGTATTTTAACACAGGGAGAGTTCTACTGCTCGGTAAGGGCATCTCCAACCGCGCGACCCAAACCGGCGCCCGCGCGTCCGTTTGGGTCGAGCCGGACAAAAACGCGGCCCAGCGCGGGGACGCACCGCAAAAGCGGACGGCCGCGGCGTCCGGAACGACGCAAACCCGGCCCAAATCTGGGCTAGCTTTGCGTGGCCGCGGATGGCACGCGCCGTCCGCTCGCGTCCGCAGCGCTGTCGCCTCGTCTCCCTTGGGCTCAATTGTCGGTGACCAGGGGAGACTATTAAATGGGGACCGGAGGGATCCGGCCCTCCACTCAGTCCCCACTCCACTCCCCGAGCAAAACCGCCGCCATGGCCCCGAGCGACGGTTCGCTCCGGAGCGAACGATGACGAGGCGGCGAGCAGCGCCGTCGTCCGCCGGCGTTGCGGCCATCGGGAGGAAACCAACGCGGCCTCCACATCGAGAGGCCGCCGCGGCGGTGCGGCATTGCCGCAACCGCCGCCTCTCCTCTCGAGCCGGCCGGAGTCCTCGGAGGAGGACCCGGACCTCCGCGCCGCCACGATGATCTCGGCGGCGGAGGAGGAGGCGAAATGGCCGCACCTCCATGCGGCCATTCGCACCTCCGAGATGGAGGAGGCGGCGCGCCCCGGCGGTCGAGGAGGCGGAGGGCTGGGAGCTCTACGCCCAGGCCCGCTGTGCGTGTCGGGAGGAGGAGGCGGCGCGGCGGGAGGAGGCCAGCGCCGCGCCGACGAGGAGCGCCGCCGGGAGCACGGCGGCAGCGAGAGGACAAGCGCCGCGCGGACCGGCGGCGGCGCCGGGGAGGCTGTGCGCCGCGCTCGGGCAGAGAGGCGCAGCGCCTCGGGGAGGAGGCGCTGCTCCGTGCGCCGCCGTAGCCTCGGGTGGCTCCGGACCCCCACTCGCCGTGGGAGGAGGCCCTGTGGTCTCCGTGGCCGGAGTCCCCGGCGCGGTCGAGCCACAACAGCGCCTCGCCGCCCGGGGACGTCGACGACGTCGCCGACGACGCCCACAGGGGCTAGGCGGCGCACCGGCGGCCACCGCGCCGTCGACCAAACCCTAATAGAGGCACTAGTAGGAAAAGCCTCATCAGTGGCGCACCAAAAATGGATTCTGTGGCGCATGGGAGGTGCGCCACAGAAACGTCGCCACAAAAATAAGGTTTCTGTGGCGCACCTGCCCATGCGCCACAGAATTAAGGTTTCGTGGCGCACTTGTTCTTAGGTGCGCCACGTAAAAGCGTGCGCCACAGAATTGGTTCTAAGTGCGCCACAGAATTTGCTTGTATTATACACGATTTTGTGTCGCTCGCTATACATATGCAGTTTATAGACAGCAATACAGATACACAGGTTTTATACAGCAACATTCAGATATAATATAAATATCATGTACATTGCACAGATATAACATAGACATCATCATCACATTACTTAGAGCCCGATCGAGATACATATATAGTGGCAAGTGTCAAATGTTTTGCATACAACTCTTAATTCATACAAAATTCACAATTTCGAGATACAAAGTAGTCTTCATCCGGTTCCTCCTTTGCTAGCTCCGTCATCTCTACCCACCAGGCTCGCTTGCATCGGGGTCCTTCATCCAGTTCCTACTATGATGAAAATGGAAGAAAGTGAGACCAACAAGTCCGATGCACAAGAGAAATGGAATAAATGCCTCATACATTGTTGGTCAACACAAATATTAACATTCAGGGACGGTGTAAGTGAGACCAAGTCCGATGCACAAGAGATTGATATTTGTGCTATCTTACCAGGCTCACTTACGCCGCCCCCGAGTGTACGGTGACCAAACATTTTAATCATCGGCATTTTGAAAATCTCAAAGCAAATGGAATGACAAAATGGAATAAGTGCCTCATACATTGTTGGTCAACACAAATATTAACATTTAGGGATGGCGTAAGTGAGACCAAGTCCGATGCACAAGAGATTGATATTTGTGCTATCTTACCAGGCTCACTTACGCCACCCCCAAGTGTACGGTGACCAAACATTTTAATCATCGGCATTTTGAAAATCTCAAAGCAAATGGAATGACAAAATGGAATAAGTGCCTCATACATTGTTGGTCAACACAAATATTAACATTTAGGGATGGTGTAAGCGAGGCCAGGTAGGATGCACAAGAGATTGATATTTGTGCTATCTTACCAGGCTCACTTACGCCACCCCCGAGTATACGGTGACCAAACATTTTAATCATCGGCATTTTGAAAATCTCAAAGCAAATGGAATGACAAAATAGAATATGTGCCTTATACATTGTTGGTCAACACAAATACTATGGTCAGAAACCATAGTTGCAGTATACACCGCCGTATACTTTGCAGAAGGGCCCCCTTTCCCCGGTCGGCGTTCCGTCAACGGGTGCTTGACGACACAACAACGCCGATCTGCATCTCCGGCGCAGAACCACGCCAGTCCCTCGCTGTCCAGTGAACGAGTCCTTGATGCAAAGACCGTGCCGGCCTGCCCAGCATTATGCCGGGCCGTGTTGCCGCGCTTCAAGCCGTGTGTCCCGCGCCCTGCACTGTTCGCCTTCTTGCCCGGTGAACCAATAGGCTGATCGTTGGAATAAGGAAACCGATGACAGCCGGTCGTAAGATTAAATTGCGATCGGCCGTCATCGGCTTCCTTATTCCAACGATTAGTCTATTCGTTCACCGGGCAAAAAGGCGAAGAGTGCAGTGGCGCGTGATCGACACGGCCTGAAGCGCGACAACAGTGGGTCGGCATGATGCTAGGGAGGCTGGCACCGTCTTGGCATTAAGGACTCGTTCACGTACTGGACGGCGAGAGAAGAAAAGTGGTGCTGCGCCGGAGAGGCATGTCGGCGTTGTTGTCTCGTCAAGGACTCGTTCACGGAACGGCGGCCAGGGAAAGGGGGGCTCGTCTACAAAGTATATTGCGGCGTATAGGTGACCAAACATTCTAATCATCGGCACTAAAATGGAAGAAAGAGCCAAGTGGTATCTCAACTAGATATCATATGCCTCATACTTTGTTGGTCGAAAGAAATATTAACATTCAGGGATGGGGTCAGCGAGGCCAGGTAGGATGCACAAGAGATTGATATTTGTGCCATCGCACCAGGCTCAGTGGCCCCACCCCAGAGTGTACAAGTGACCAAACAATTTAATCATCGGCACTAGAATGGAAGAAAGGCCAATGCAATTAAGAAGTAGCTAGTATGAACTAAATGGAATGCCTCATACTTTGTTGGTCGAAACAAATATGAACATCCCGGGATGGCGTTAGTGAGGCCAGGTAGGATGCACAAGAGATTGATATTTGTGCCATCACACCAGGCTCACTAGCGACACCCCGGAGTGTACAGTTGACCGAACATTCTAATCATCGGCACTAAAATGGAAGAAAGAGCCAAGTGGTATCAACTAAATGGAATGCCTCATACTTTGTTGGTCGAAACAAATATTAACATCCAGGGATGGAGTAAGTGAGGCCAGGTAGGATGCACAAGATATTGATATTTGTGCCATCACACCAAGCCTCACTTGCTCCACCCCCGAGTGTACGAGTGATCGACCAACCATCTAATCATCGACAAGTAAATCACTTGGGGTAATGTTAAAATGTTTGTCTCCAATTTTGGGAGACATTTTTAATATTGGAGTCTAGCTAATGGAAATCAAGAACTAGTCTTGATCTCCAAATGGTGATTAGAGGGAATTTATTCATCTTAAGCAACATTAGGGAC
Organism: Lolium perenne; assembly: GCF_019359855.2. Lineage (NCBI taxonomy): Eukaryota > Viridiplantae > Streptophyta > Magnoliopsida > Poales > Poaceae > Lolium > Lolium perenne. Next base: position 312,127,277 of record NC_067245.2, read on the forward strand.
AAATGGGATCATGCAAGGGACTTGGGTCATTTGGATCATAAGGCATCAATTAAGGAGGCAACCAGGGACAAAGGGAAACATTTGATGATCCATTATCATAGGCAACAAAGCAGCAACTTTTTCCCCTCTAATCTAGCTAGAGTCCTTAAAAGAAATCCATCATAAGCATGGTCAAATACACATATATAGCATGTGGCGAGATGCTCCAAAGGTATTATATATTCATCACTTGGTAATTTGGAGAGCAAACAAGCAGTAGCCATATCACTCAATCCAATAATATAGTAATTTGGATCATAAGGCATCAATTAAGGAGGCAACCAGGGACAAAGGGAAACATTTGATGATCCATTATCATAGGCAACAAAGCAGCAACTTTTTCCCCTCTAATCTAGCTAGAGTCCTTAAAAGAAATCCATCATAAGCATGGTCAAATACACATATATAGCATGGGGCAGATGCTCCAAAGGGATTATATATTCATCACTTGGTAATTTGGAGAGCAAACAAGCAGTAGCCATATCACTCAATCCAATAATATAGTAATTTGGATCATAAGGCATCAATTAAGGAGGCAACCAGGGACAAAGGGAAACATTTGATGATCCAAAGTAAGTGCATGACACTTTGAGCTACCCAAGAATAAAGGCCAACAGTGGATAAACATCTGCTCAACCATTTCTTGCACTAGAGGAAAAGTAACCAACATTGAAACTTGAATAGTCAAGTGACACTACAAGCAGCTCACACACACATGCAAACACATGTGTTGACAGTAACTAAACAGCAGAAGAACACCACCAGATATTCATGGGTACTTAGGATCAGTAGGGAATTGATAAAGTACAGTGAGGAGCAAGCATACCATCAGAAACTGTCAATTTGAGAGAAATAACATTGGGGTAATGTTAAAATGTTTGTCTCCATATTTGGGAGACATTTTTAATATTGGAGTCTAGCTAATGGATATCAAGAACTAGTCTTGATCTCCAAATGGTGATTAGAGGGAATTTATTCATCTTAAGCAACATTAGGGACAAATGGGATCATGCAAGGGACTTGGATCATTTGGATCATAAGGCATCAATTAAGGAGGCAACCAGGGACAAAGGGAAACATTTGATGATCCATTATCATAGGCAACAAATCAGCAATCTTTTTCCCCTCTAATCTAGCTAGAGTCCTTAAAAGAAAATTCTACTTAAAATGAAGTAGCTCTCTGTTGGTATTGGTTACCAACAGGAACTCAAGCCACTACTTGATCTTACTAATTCAAAGCAGGACCAATGCAGGACCAGTGCTGATGTTGCCATCATCTCTGCCCCCAAGAACTCTCTCATGCTCTCTCTCACATGCCATGCCAGTGCTTGCTCCAAAACACAAGCATCACAGCAGAGCATAGAAAAAATATATAGCTAACAAAGACAAAGTAAAACAAAAAGAATGTTTGACTGTTTTTATTCATGATGACCACAACAGCAGCACAACAGCATCCAGATCGAGCACAACATCATCCTCTCTGTAATTTTGTCCAGAGCAGCATCAACATCCAGAGAACAACAGCAGCACAAGAGCATCCAGATCGAGCACAACATCCAGAGCACAACATCAACACATCCAGAGCAGGGGTAGAGGAAGAGGGAGGGGAGGGGAGAGGTGGAGCTCACCGACGCTAGGGGTGGAGGAGGAGGTTGACGACGACGGCAGGGGTGGAGGAGGAGGGAGGGGAGGGGAGAGGTGGAGCTCACCGACGATAGGGGTGGAGGAGGAGGTTGACGACGACGGCAGGGGTGGAGGAGGAGGAAGACGCGGCGGCTCCTCCTCCTTGACGCGGCGGCCCCTCCTCCTCCATGCGGCGGCCTCCTCCTCCACGCCGCCGCAGGCGGCTTGTGCTGCAGGTGGCGGGGATGGGTGGAGCGTGGCGGCATGCGGCCCTCGCGGAGGAAGGAGGCGGCGGCGGCGACGGCGACGGCGACGACCATGGCGGCGGCGGCGGGGGAGAGGGGAGAGGCGCGCGGAGGAGGTGAACGTACGGGCGTGGGGAGGGGAGGGGAGGGGTACGGGGATGATATAACTTACCCTATTTCTGTGGCGCACCAGCACAAGTGCGCCACAGAAATAACTACTTCTGTGGCGCACCAGAGCCAGTGCGCCACAGAAATAACTACTTCTGTGGCGCACCAGAGCCAGTGCGCCACAGAAATAGTTATTTCTGTGGCGCAGAGAGCATTGTGCGCCACAGAAATACCTACCCTAATAATTCGTGGTGGCAGAATGTGGGCCCCACATAATTTCTGTGGCGCACGGTTCAGCCTTGCGCCACAAAAATATGCTATTTTTGTGGCGCACACTTCCTGGTGCGCCACAAAATAAGTTTCTGTGGCGCATTCAGAACGGTGCGCCACAGAACTAAGCTTCGCCTATAAGGGTTTTCCTACTAGTGAGGGTTTTTAAATATTAGTTTAAATTTAAAAGCCCATATAGGGGCTTCTTTTGTTAGTTTTATTTGCCCAAAATAGGGCTATGTACAAATTTGCCCAAAATAGGGCATATGTTCAATATAATTTCGTTTAAATTCGCATTTTTTTGTTTGTTTTCCTGTTTCTACGGTTATGCGATGCGTCCGCGCGTTGGGCGCAGCGCGCGACCCAAACGGACACGCGGACGCGGGCCGCTGTCCACGTGTCCGCTCGGCCACCCAAACGGCCTAAACCGGAAGGCCTAGTATGTCCGTTTGGGTCGCGCGGTTGGAGATGCCCTAAGTCCCTCAGATACTTTCCCTTCTTCGACGTGGCCCGTGCTCCATGTGAAAATACTTTTCTGCATGATAGGTAGAGACATGCCCGGTAAATCTATCAGATACTCTCCCTTCTTCGACATGCCCCGTGCTCCATGTAAACGTACTTCTCTGCATGAGAACCGTGTGTAGCTTCACTTTTCGTGTTAGGATTATGTACTTCCTCCGATCCATATTACTTGATGCTAAAATGGATGTATCTACAACTAAAATGTGTCTAGATGCATCTATATTAGCATCAAGTAATATGGATTGGAGGGAGTAGTTCATTCAAGGAGCACCAGTAATAATTTGGACCACACTAGTGTATCTGCTCATGTTGTTCCTTTATCCACTCATCTGGTGGATGGTGGATATGAGAAAGTTTCCGTGATGCTTTTAGGTTAGACTTTTGTTGGAAATAAATAGGCGGGGCAAGCACCACAGGACAAAAATCTCCAAATGATTTTGTATTTTTGGATCCCTAGGGGCATCTAGGCCCAAAGCAGGAACATATCAGCTTAAATTAATTTATTTATAAGAAAACTCATGCAAGTACTGTTGATATTATGGAAACTAAAAAGGAACATCTTGCTAATAGTTATTTGAAGTCTCTAGTTGGCAGTAGGATTTTTTTTAATGAAAATCCCTCCCATCCATTTGCTGAGGCATTTTGTTGGTGTGGACAAGAATATTTATGATATCATTAGCTGGAAAGTTTGAAATTTATTTATTTTTGTTATTGTCAAGCTGAAGGCAAATGGCATTGTAGTTAGGGTAATTACAGTCTATGGCTCCTCCTATGAAGACAAAAAAAAAAGAGTTTATGTACACAGACACACCTTAATTGGCGGTGACTTTAATTTGGTTAGATTTCTAAGTGATAAAAGTAATGGTATTTTTTGACCTAGAAATTATTGGTATTATTAACCACAAGTGTAGTGATAAATTTAATGCACGATTTAGATTTGGAGTCTTCTAGGGTTAAGTTAAGTAGTACGAAATTTACTTGGGGTAACAACTAAGAAAGTTCGATCATGTCTAAGATTGATAGAGTTTTCTGCAATGGAGAATTTGATCAAAATTTCCCTTGCTATCATGAGAGCTCTCCCTAGAGTTGGGAGTTATCACACAAAAATTCAGTGGAATCTGGTTGTGAGGTTATTCCCAAGCCTACCATTTACATATTTCAAAAATGGTGGCCTACGGAATCTAGTTTAATCAGGTTACTATTCCCTAGCCTACCATTTATATATATGAAAAGTGGTTGCCTACAAGAGCTGATTTAGGTTAATCCCAAGACATCATTTATATATTTGAAAAATGGTAGCCTATGAGAGCCGATTTCAAAGAGCTAGGTGAGAAAACTGGGATTTAGCTATTAGAGGTAGAAATTCAATTAACATTTGGTAGAAAAACCTGAGGAGGTTTAGGAAATGGTCAAAAGATTAGAGTAAGAATATAGAGTCGGGGATTAGAAATATAAAAAGAAGCTCACGGATGAGTATGATTCCTTAGATACCATTGCTGAAATCGATGAGTTCTCTACATTAGAATAGGGTAGATTAAAATAAATCTATGCTGACATGCATAACATTTGGTTCAAAGAGGGAGTCAAAGCAAAATAGAGATCTAGAGATAGAAATATGAAGGAAGGAGATATGAATACAACATATTTCCATGCTATATGCCTATATCAAATCAGAGGAGCAGAAAAATGCTTCCCAATCTCTTGAAGGGCATGACGGACATATGACAGATGATAGAGTTATGTTAGATATAGCCAAAAAATGCCATAAGGATCAATTAAAAAAAGATCTTTTTGTTGCTCTTTGTGTGATGATTTATTCCTCAAGAGAAAATCATTGTCGAGCAGAATCACAGCTTAGAAGCACCCTTCTTTGAAGAGGAAATCAAAATTTGTCTTTGAATCTTATTCAGATGGAGCTTCTCGCCCTAATGGGTTCCCTAAGGAGAGAGATGTCAGTAATATGATAGGTTCAAACCTAGCAGTCTTCTTAATTGCTCTTTTAAAATCTTCGCACAATTTATCACAAATAGGATTGCCCTCATTACGGAAATTATTATTTCTATCAACCAATATGCATTTATTAAAGGCGAGATTCATCCTAGATACTCCCTACGTCTCAGTTTACTAGTCTTCCATGTATCTTTAGGTCACCAATTTGACATATTTAATTTAAATTATATAATATAAAAATTATATCATTAGAAAATAGAACATCTAAACTTTCGAATGATATAATTTTTATAACATATAACTAATGCTAACTTTATCAAATTTACGACCTAGGGGTACCCGCAGCCTAATAAACTGCGAGAGAGGGCGTATGTTTTCTGCATATTTAAGAGACCACTTTATTATCCACATCGGTAGTAACGTCACACGGGCATTTCTTTACTAGTTTAACAATATAGGGTTCTTAACAAATTGGTGGCATATAGTTCTCAGATGACCGAGACCTAGCTTAGTTCTCAGTTAGATGATGTCATCCTTGGTTTCCACTTGAGAATGAATCGTACCAACATCCTCATGTTTAGGACCTTGCAACTCTGTGTCTTTCTGTACCTTTGGTTTCCTTGAAGGAGCTCTCTTGCTTTTTTTGGGACTGGGTAATATTGATTTCTCTGGCATAGAATTGTGGTTCCTTGATGTCGTTGGGTCACTTCGGCTCGTGGCTAGGTTCCTGACTAGCATCTGCAAGGAAGCTTCAAAACCATGGCACGCATACTCAACTGCTTCAGTAAATCTCCTTTTGTCCTACAAAAGAAGATAATTGGAAAGAAATGAGATGTACTGTAGAAGAAGAAATTTAAATTTTTGTTCATAGAAAATGGTGTTTTATATAAATTTTTCAAAAAGGATGTAATGATAGTGGTCAGCATTTAAATGTGCAAGTATAAAAAAACGATTGCACGACTTACTTCCTGTGTAACATTTTGTGGAGCATTCTTTTCGTTGAACTTGGTTATTTTGCGAGGGTCTGAGAATAGAATGCTTTGTGACATCTGAACATATTCATCCTCTTCTGATTGCCCATTGTCATTAGCAGTATCGTTGTTTTCATACCCCTGTGTTGTTGCATCAGATGGGCCACTTGTTATGCTTTTTGCAACTTCAGACTCCGACATGCAACCATCATTACCACAGCTTTCATTCATCTCTGGATCGGATGCAACATTCACATTTTCATTATCACTTCCATCTGTTATTGTCCTGTCATCCGATGCATCTTGTACTTCTGAGAATTCTTGCTTTAGCTGCAATCATATCGAGAAAAAACATAAGGATATAATAAGGTTGTTTCTAAAAAAGACATGAGTGTGAAATGCAATGTAACATGTTCAGAGTAATGGAGTTTATGAAAAAAAAAATACCAAAAGCACCTAAATGAAGAGGGAAAAACTCACCGGTACTGCACCGAATGAGCCATTTTCTTTAGTGTCTTGCTTTATAGCTTTTCTAACCATTTCATTTGTCCATACTGACACTCTAGTACCTTCAGGGTTTACATCCAAATCTCGCAACTGTAATGAGTCAAGATATTTTACCTGTCATAAAAAAAGAGAAGAAAAAGAAGACCATGGATGTAAGTAAAAGCGTTTCCTTTGTAGAATCATGTTGAGAAGAGACGATGCATGTGTAAAAGTTAGATTTCAAAAACGTATGAATAAATTGGAGAAGGAAGAGGTACCATGAGGTACAACATGCATGGACCGACTTGTTCCTTGTCTGCATCTACACTCAATGATTTACAAAGGATCATTATAACAAACTTGCACATGTTGAGCCGTTTTGCTTCTTTAATATTTGTCAATGAAGGATATACTCTAGGGCTGACGCGGATTCCAGTTGTTGGAGCCAGAAAAGAGCACATTGCAAAAGTTATGAAAAGCCTCAGAAATTTGTTGTTAGCAGGTCTCATTGCAGTAAGCTTTGTTTCTAATGAGGTAAGGGTCGGCTGTTTCCTCCCAGTAAGCGATAGTTGCTCCTTCATGAAAGCAGTTGCCTCTCGATCTCGAGCAAAAATGACATCAATATCTCCAAATGGAACACCGATAACTTGTTGAATAGACTCTTCTGTCACAGGTATTGCGCCACGTCCCGGGAACACTAATGTGCAAGACGCTGGATCAAAGTGTTCCATTAGAAACTGGCACAGATCGGGATGCAACTTAGAACACTTAATATCCAGGAGACCGCCATAGTCATTGTTCCTTATCAACAGCTGTTGTTCCTCTGTAATGTTTGGGTATAACCTGACCATCCTCATAGGTGAAGCTCTCTGAAACAATTTCTTACTTTTTGTCTACAGAACAAAGCAAAAAAGTAGTTGAAAAAAATCAGAGGATGTATTTTTCACTATGACAATTACAGAATACAAATGAAAAAGAGCAAAAAAGGCAGTAGACTAGGATGTTATAAAGTGACTAACCATATTATCTTGGTGTTGTTCATTACCAGCCCCTGGAGATTCTTGTTTCACAAATTGAATGGCTGGTCTAGCTTCAGGCACATTTTCCTCTTGCTTGATTAGGAATTGGACTGGTGACATCGAACGCTTCAGTGTAAGCTTATGGCGCATCTGGTTGTACTTTGAATATCTTCTGACAGACTTGTTTTTCTTGTTACTACTAGATCTTGTCATTGTACCTGTAACAAAAAATCTGCATAAAAAAAGAAGTTACAATTTATTAGAAAAATGTAACCTGCATAAGACATTTCCCCAAAAAGTGAACCCTTAAAATTTCAGACTAATAGAAATTGAGATGGAATACATTACAGAAAAGAGTTATAGACCATCTCTAAAAAGAATCGAACAATCCACACATATAAAAAAAATTACAGACCATAAAATGTCGTTCATAGGAACTAATAGAAAATGAGATTGAAAGTTCGACATAATAAAAAGTACTTATTACATTTCCATGTTCAGAAGTACATTGCAGCATAGGTAAAAAAAAACACAGGGGGAATATGACAAAACAAGATTTGGGAACATCCTCCCAAAAATCTAGTTATGAAATTCCAAAAAAAAAACGATCACTCGAAGCCTCTCCCCCCCCGATGCAGCCTGATGGTATTTCCTCCCCTAGATGCACTAGACAACACGTTCCCATGCATCATCAATTGAAGCCCTGAAATATATTGGCATGAAAGACGCGTCAAGGGCAGCAATCCTTTTGTTGACATATGCTACTCGATAGAACTTGATCATCATGTGTCCACCCACGTAGAAGTGATGGATAGATGTGTAATGAGCTTCAAATGTGGTCCTGTACTTCATGTACATTGTTCCATCTTGGTCAACAACAAACTTGTGGTTTGGGAGGTTGAGAACTCGTATGGCATACAAGAAATCCCTAGGGCGTCCGAAATACTTGATTTCCACTCTGAGCAGAGAATCTGAAGGGCCTTCTTGTACACCAAGGATGTCCATTGTGGTGGCGGACAACGTGGGGTAGTAATGCAAGTCCATGTCTTCGATTGGAGTCCCAAACCCTCTAGGGTAGTGCATAATAGAATTGCCTTCATGGCATGCAAGGAAATGCTCAACAGTGCATGAGTAAACTTCGTCTTCATCATAAGGTAACATGCTGATGGTTTCGAGGTTGATGCATTTGATCAACGTGTCATTAAACTTGAAGGTGCCCCTTGTGTAATCTAGGTTTAGTGCATCAACTGGGTTTGTGCACCTAACAATCAGTTGAGCATGCCGTGTGCTGTTTACGACATAATTGATAGGAGCAGAAGTCAAAGCTCTGACTGTGTGGAGTGCATGGAAAATTGCCTCAGGTGATGAAGAGAAACGGACACAAACCAAGAGGACACCAATTACTGGGCCAGGCTGCAGACCAAGGTAATCCATAACTAAACGAGAAACCATGGGGTTCCTAGATTCTTCGCTGTTGTCCATAGTTATATTTTATGTCTAAGAACATTAGTTAGTTTTACTGGGAAAACAAAAAACAACTAATCTGAATATACAGAAGGAAAAAAAGCTAGCTCAAATCTCTTATTGCATATAGCATATATGTAAGCTGCATGTTCCATTTTGTGTCCTACACCTTATGATGTTACATTCACCAAAAAACTCAATCGTAGAAAAAAAGGATGGTAGAGAGTGGGAGCTATAAATTTTAAACAAGGTCGACGTGATGCTATAAACACTGCATGTAAGATGAGAAAATCTATAGTTACCTTACATGCCCCTAAAGCAGCCAGAAAAAAAAATTTAAGTATAGATATCTCATGTAACATACTACGTCGAGGTCTGGAGGTAATATACTGTCCAGATTCAGTTACATGCACCTAGCAAAAAAAGAAAAATCCCTTTCCCCTTGCTACATCTAGCAAAATATGTTACAAGCACTTACACAGCTATAGCTGCTGGTAATGAACACAAACATATCATGTTCAGTTACATGCCCCCAGATATAGCTATCATGTGACATGCAGTAATGCAGATACTATATCATGGTTTGTGTGACCTAGTTACATGGTTTGTGGACCATGTGCTACATGCTTTGTGACATCTGAACAACTGATAACCATTAATTTTTGCAGGGACTAAACTAGACTTAGCATTTGATTTTGCAGATGCACAATCTAAAAAATGAAAAACAGGGGACACTATTACATTTTCATTCCCACATACATAGTACACTGCTTGCAAAACCATGGGTGCATGTAACCACTAGATAGGAAGAGCATACCATTAGAATGTAACACTGTATAAAACAAACATTAGCTATGAGCATGTACCAGAAACCACAGATATGTGCAGATCTGACTGGGGGCAGAAGCAGCATCAACATAAACAGCTCAGATAGACACCTGTTTGCATAAAAAAAAGGATCCACAAACATCAGCTATGAGCTTGACCATGTATATGTTGCTACAACTAAAATCAGCAGTTGCAGAGGGGAGATCCTCGAAAAATAACTTAGATCCGTGAATGCTTCAACAGATCCTAACATATGCTCAACGAAAATCGACATCACTTACCAGGAAACAGGTCGGGCGCAAAAGTAGATGTAGCAGCAAACAGAGAAAAGCCGAAAAATCCCCGAATCCCTGCCAGAACATGCAAAGGATGTAACCACAGAGAGCAAAAACAGATGCGGTGCTGCAGTCGAGGGAGGAGAGCGCGCAAACCAGACCTCACCGTCGACGAGCAATGCAGGGATGTGACCAGCGCGCGACGAAGCAAACCTTCCCCCCGCCGAGCGGACGAAAATGGAGCTCCGACGACGAATCAACCGCCAGCCGGCATGGTGTACACCCGCCGCGGCCAGGATCTTCTACTCTACGGCGAGAATCGCGGGGGAGTGGCGGCGATTTGGCCGTCGGTGCGGGCGAAGCTCTGGGAGAGATTTGGGCGAAGGGCGAAATGGATGAGCACGACCGTACGAGTCCCGAAAATTGAACCGCCTGAAAAATTACTACACGCACCAAAAAGCGATCGGATGTTACGACCAGGTGGTGGCCCCGCGCGGGACGACGCGCGATCGTCCGATCTGATCCAACGGCGTGGACGCGCGACCTCGGCGTACGACCAAAAGGAGGTCGACTATGAGATAGAATTTGCGTTTGTTTTTTATTGAGGTTGGACGGGTCCAGCAGCTGGGTGCAGAGGCCCCGTTCGGTGAGACGATGGGCCTGTCTACGCTCGCGGGCCAAATTGCTCCAGCCCAGGCGTTCATTGTTCTTCCTGGGTCTACGTTCAGTTGAGTCCTCTCCTCGCCCAAGTAAAAACAAATCGCGCACTAGGGTTCTATCGATCAACTGGAGTGTCTGCTCCTGCCGTGGTGAGTACTCTACTGTTACTATATCAGGTGTACAAATACGGATACACACCCTCCATGAGTAGTACCAGGCTGCATCGATCAACAAGTAATAAACTAAGCTAGCTGCTTAACCTACACGTGCTTTATTGTTTTCCTTTTTATATTTTACTAGGAAATTTGCCCGTGCGTTGCATCGGGTGTGAAAAGAAATATCAACTTCTGGACGAAAAATCATCGGCGCTATTAAAAATTTTCCCAAAATTCCATCAGAATTTGATTGTACTGTTACCATCTGGCCTGTCTTTAGAACTGAATCTGAATTGAAATAAAATGGTGCATACTATTTTTACATGTGAACTTTGAGAAACTTATTTTAAAATGGACTCTGATTATGTGAAACCGTTGAATTAAGGTTTATGTCCAGATTATTATTCATCATTATATTAACTCTGATTATGATCCATATGATGTCTCGTGAGTAGTTCGTTTAGTTCTTGAGAACATGAGAGAAGTCATGTTGTTAGTAGTGGAACTATGTTGAGTAATTTTTAACGGTTTTGCTATGTCTCAGTCAACTGAGATTTTCTTAAGTCCAAGTCACTTATAAAAATGTGCCTTGAGTTGCACTTTTCTGTTAAAAAAGTGCAATTGCACTTTTCTGACAGAAATGTGCAACTGTGCAACTGAACCGAGTTGCACTTTTCTTTAAATTGTAGTTGCACTTTTCTGAGTTGACTGAGACTTAAGAAAATCTCAGTCAACTGAGACGTAGGCACACCCAATTTTTAATGGTTTGATATGTAAGTTGTGGTGCTATTCTTCTAGTGGTGTCATGTGAACATCGACTACATGATACTTCACCTTTATGGGCCTAGGGGAATGTATCGTGTATTTGCCTACTAATTATGGGGTTGCGGGAGCGACAGAAACCCTAACCCCCGTTAGGAAACTGGTGCACGAGGGAGTATAGGATCTCAAAGTTTAAGGCTGTGGTTAGATTTATCTTAATTACTTTCTTGTACTTGCGGATGCTTGCAAGGGGTATAATCACAAGTATGCATTAGTCCAAAGTTGCGGTAGTGCATTAGCATAGGTTCACTCACACAACGCTTATCAAACCAATGAAGATTATTTAGCTATGTGAAGCGAAAGCACTTGACGAAATTCCCGTGTGTCCTCAGGAACGTTTGGTCATCATAAGTAAAACAACCGGCTTGTCCTTTGCTCCAAAAAGGATTGGGCCACTCGATGCAATTATAATTACTATATTTTATTTACTCGTACTTTATTTATCTGCAATACTAAATACCTCTGAAAACCTGTTTGCTAATGTTTACAGTGAATTCTTGATCGAAAATGCTCGTCAACAACTTCTGCTCCCCGTTGGATTCGACACTCTTATTTATCAAAAGTACTACGATACACCTCCTATACCTGTGGGTCGTCAGTCTTGTACCTTTCCAGTTGCTAAGAATGGATCAACACATCTTTGATCAATATGTAATGTACCAGCACTTTCTATTTCTATTGACCAATTTATACTGTTACGATAGATTTCTTCTAGAAGTTGCCATGCATCATCAATCGGTAATCTTAGGAAGATTCCATAACAGGATGAATTAAGTATATCCTTTCTCTAATCCTAAGTCCTCCATATTAAAACCAAAACTAATAATGATGGTAATTCATGGTGAGGGCAACGTTCAACCATCTAACCTACGATAGCATTTTACAAGTCCTCATTTGGTAGCTGATTAAAATTAATAATCACGAATCTTGCCCCATAAGTTTATTCTTGGGATAAAAATAAATTATGAATGCAGCGAATAACTTATCTCAGTTCCCAGTTCTGTCAGGATTTTTTGTATACCAATTAAGTGCATTTTTTTAATGTTTACTGAAGAACCTCAGTCTGACATCTTATAAATTAATCAAGTAAGGATTGCTACTACCTCTGTTTTTGTTCTGCACTGCTACATATATTTGTACATCTTGCATCTTGACCACCTCCATGGAACTATCGCTTAGAAGATTTGGGGGAAAGAGACGAGAGCAGCAGTGTTGTTGTTGCCTATCATTTTCTGACTTCTTGATATGTTTTTTTGCATATTTAAGAGACCACTTTATTACCCACATAGGTATGAATTTGTTCTATAGTAACGTCCCACGGGTATTTTTTTACTTGTTTAATAGTAAAAATAACATTGCTTTTTGTAATGGCCGCTTTTTAGCAAGTTGGTGGCATATATGAGAGTGACTGGTTCTCAGTCGACTAAGACCTAGCTTAGTTCTCAGCTAGATGGTGTCATCGATTTTAATTATAACTCATAATTAGCATAAATTGCGAGGCAAATTTAACGGTTCAGATATATTTTGTAGTTGCAACTTCATTTGAAATTGAAAATATGTAACTTGCAACTTAAGTGCATGAATCACGATGCAGTAGGAATTGGCCGAGAACTAAGTTAGTTCTGAGATAGCTAAAATTATGGAAAATGCTTGTTATCCTTCGGAGGCACGCGCGTTGCCAGCCTCCGGGCGCATCGCCGTTGGATGGTTTCTATCGTGCGGGCCAGCGCTGACACACATGCAACAGTGGGTCCCACACACGTAAGCCTGCTAGTCAAAGGAGGTTATCCCTCCGGATCGAAAAATACCAGTGCGAGGCTCGGTTCCACACCACTGCGCCGCCGCTGTCTCCATTGAGCTCAGCTTGAAGCCATGCGCCGCCGGGGGGATCCACTGTGCCCGCGGTCACCGCCGACCTCCACTGCGCCATCCTATAAACGGGCGCCGCCGCTGACCTCCACCTCATCGACCAGTGCTCCACCGACCTCGCCGGCCGCCGCCCGACCACCTCCTCTTCCACCTCGTCTTCCACCTCCTCGAGAAGTACGACCTCGTCGGCCGCCGCCCAGGTCTCGCCCATCCACAACGGCTTGGCCTTCCGTGGTTTGCTTCAGGCTGCCGGCCTCGAGGGAGCGCGCCGCCGCCTCCTTCCCCCACAACAGCAGCAGCAGCCAGTAGGCCACCATCTCGCGCGGCGCCGACTCCTTCCGCCGCCTCCATCCCGTGCGACGCTGCCCCTCCTGCAGGCGCCTGTGGCCGGAGCTGCAACCGGCGGCGGCGCTGCTGCAACCGCAGTGGCGGAGCTGCAAAGGGCATCGACGGTGCTGCAATCCCAATTTTGCTATGAGCGTCTCGCCGGAGCCATGGCTGTGCTTCCTTAGTTTATTTTTTGGCTGCATTACTACGTATTTTTAGCTTCATTACTGTTAAATTTGGGCTGCATTACTTCATTTGTTGGACAAGTGCATCTTTTTTTATGATTGTCCTAAGTTTTATTTTGGGCTGCATTACTACACTTTTTTAGCTTCATTACTATGAAATTTGGGCTGCATTGCAGCAAGACAATTTCATTTCTCGGCGAGGTCGGGGGAGGTGCTGCAAATGTTCAACGGCGGTGCTGTAAATGTTCCGTGGCTCTGCTTCTTTACTACATTATTTGTGCTTCAATGTCTCCGGCGAGGTCTCCGGCGAGGTCGGGGAGGTGCTGCAAATGTTCAACGGTGGTGTTGTAAATGTTTTGTGGCTCTGCTTCTTTACTACATTATTTGTGCTTCAATGTCTCCGGCGAGACTCCGGCGAGTCTCCGGTGAGGTTGGGGAGGTGCTGCAAATATTCAATGGCAGTGTTGTAAATGTTTCGTGGCTCTGCTTCTTTACTACATTATTTGTGCTTCAATGTCTCCGGCGAGGTCTCCGGCGAAGTCTCCAGCGAGCTCCTCGTGTCTTTTCCTTTTTTTAGGCGAATCGTTTTGTGCTTCAATGAAGCAAAAGCGGGATATTTTTTGCTGCGACGAAGCATCGTCCGAATTTTGGCTGAAAGTGGACACGTGTCGATCAGGGAAACAGTAGGCTGGAATTTTTTAGGCGAATCGTTTTTGTGCTTCAATGAAGCAAAAGCGGGATATTTTTTTGCTGCGATGAAGCATCGTCAGGATTTTGGCTGGAAGTGGACACGTGTCGATCAGGGAAGCAGGAGGCTGGAAGGAGTTTATCCTCCGGAGGATTCTCAGCAGTGTCCTAAAATTATCCACATAACCAGGCATATATATGCTCAAACGTAGGACGGTGAAATTAGTTTGGTAACCTGGAGGGGGAACGCGGAAAAGCGTTCAATCAGTGGAACTCACGGTGGGCAAAAAAACCGATGACCGAAGACCGAAACCGAAAAGATCGAGACCGAACCCGAAAAAACCGAGACCGAAATAACCGATAAAATATTAGGTAGAAAATTTTATAGACCGAATTAAGTTTGGTAAATTCGGTCATTTTGTTCTAAGTAACCGAATAGACCGAACTGACCGAATTTTACGTAAGACTGTCCCAATCTTTAGATTTTGTGATATGCGTGAGATGTGATATTGTTGAATGTTCATAAACTTCTGTAGCGTTGTTACATTTTTGTTTAGATTGTTGAACATTTATTCGTGCCAATTGATAATAATATATGCAATGAAAAAAACATCCTAAGTACATCTAAAATGTTGCCAACCTTTTACTAAATAATGTCTAAGTTTTGCATTGACAACGTCGGCCACACTGTTCGGTCATGACCGAACCCGAACCCGAATTATTAGGTACCCGAATTTGTCGGGTAGTAAAAATAACAAGTATATTTCGGTCTTCATTTTTTTCTGACCGAATTTAAAATAGACCGAAATACAAAAATCGAATTTTCGGTCAAGTGGAACAAAGGACCGTCCACTTGAGCAGTGGATCGTGGAATTAAATTGGAAGTTTGGAGTACGACCAAACTGGCGTTTGCCCCCGCTGCACGCTCTCCTACGTGCCAGGTCCAAGTCCACCTTAATATTCTCCCTGCCAGAGTCAACACAACAGAGACAGCACTCCCGCTCTGCACCTTCCGTTCGTCATCTCCAACACTACCCGCAAGCATCTCATACAAGTACTGCCACCCCGCAGGCGGCACGGGCACGCCTCCACTGCCGGTGTCAATGGCCGTCCTCTTCGTTGTCCTCTTCACCACATTCTTCCCGCGCTCTGCGCTCGCCGTGTTCTCCTCAGAATTCTCCTTCTTCCTCGCATGTGGCGCCTCCTCCAACCTCTCTTTCCCGTCGGACTCTCCCACGCGCACCTTCGTCCCGGACACCGCCTACCTTTCTCCCTCGCCCTCGCCCGCCCCTGCCGCGTACTCCTCGAACCCCACCCCGAACTCCCCTTTGTACGACGCCGCGCGTGTCGACGGCGGCTCTGCCTTCTCCTACCACTTCCCGTACCCCGCCTCGCAGTCACAGGACGCGTCGTCCTTCGTCGTGCTGCGTCTCCACTTCTTCCCGTTTGTCCCAGCCTCATCCGACCCCGCCGCTAGTCTCTCCTCCTACTCGCGCTTCAACGTCTCGGTTCTCGACGACGACTACGCCCTCATGTCTTTCTTCTCGCCGCCGGACGCCGGCGTCGTCAAAGAATTTTTCGTTCCGCGGGGCAACTACAGCGACTTCACCATCAAATTCATCCCGAACAACAGCTCCTCCGCCTTTGTCAATGCCCTCGAGCTGTTCCAGGCGCCGGCAGAGCTGCTATGGAACAACCCGGTGACGCCGGTGGGCTCCGTGGGGAGCAACGACCTAGCCATATGGCAGCAGCAGCCGCTGGAGACGGTGTACCGCCTCAACGTCGGCGGCCCAAAGGTGACCAAGGAAAACGGCACACTCTGGCGTACTTGGCTCCCCGATGGGCCCTTTCTCCTCGGCGCCTCCGGGCAGACAAGGTTGACCTCCACCTCTAGCCCCATCGTCTTCAATCCGTCGGCCGGATACAGCAACAACGTGGCACCGGACGTCGTGTACAAGACGCAGCGCGCGGCGAACGTCACGGACTTCCTGCTGGGTACCAACCCGGGGTTGAACTCCGAGATCACGTGGACGGTCCCGGCGGTCACGTGGACGTTCCCGGCAGAGCCGAGAGCGAGCTACCTCGTCCGCCTCCACTTCTGCGACTACGAGGTGATCAGCTCCGTTATCGGAGTCGGCATCGTATTTAACGTTTACGTCGCGCAGGCCATTGGCAGCCGGGACCTCTCGCCCAATGACCAGGTGAGCGTGAGTCGGTCGAACACGGCATTTTACTTCGACTACGCGTACACGGCGAGAGCGCCGAGCACGGGGAACCTCACCATCAGCATCGGTAGGTCGGAGAGAAGCAGTGAAGGCGGCATACTGAACGGACTGGAGATCATGAAGCTGCCAGCCATCGATATAAGCTCGCGGGGCGAGACAAAGAGAATCATGGTCATCGCGCTCTCGACGGTGCTCAGCGCAGCAGTTCTTGCCTGCGCGGTGCTCTGCTTTTTCGTGGTGCGGCGGAGGAGACGGAGGCTGGCGGGCCAGTCGACGAACCGGTCCAGCGGTGGCACGACCATCAGGATGCAGAGGGTGAGCACGACGCTGCACATCCCACTGGCACAGATCAAGGCCGCCACAGACAACTTCCACAAGCGCAACCTCATCGGCGCTGGCGGCTTCGGGAATGTGTACAAGGGTGTGCTCCCCCATAACGGCGGCACACCGGTGGCGGTGAAGCGCGCCATGCGGGTAACGAAGCAGGGGCTGCCAGAGTTCCAGACGGAGATCGAGGTGCTGTCGAGCATCCGACACCGCCAACTGGTGTCGCTCGTCGGCTACTGCAACGACCAGGCGGAGATGATACTCGTGTACGAGTACATGGAGATGGGCACGCTGCGGAGTCACCTGTACGGCTCCGACGAGCCCGTTCTGTCGTGGAAGCAGCGGCTGGAGATCTGTATCGGCGCAGCGCAGGGCCTACACAACCTGCACAGCGGCTACTCGGAGAACATCATCCACCGGGACGTCAAGTCGACCAACATCCTCCTGGGCGGCCGCGACGGCGGCGTGATCGCCAAGGTGGCCGACTTCGGGCTGTCCCGGATCGGGCCGTCGTTCGGGGAGACGCACGTGAGCACGGTCGTCAAGGGGAGCTTCGGGTACCTGGACCCGGAGTACTTCAAGACGCAGCAGCTCACGGACCGCTCTGACGTCTACTCCTTCGGCGTGGTGCTGCTCGAGGTGCTCTGCGCAAGGCCGGTGATCGACCACGGCCTTGACCGGGACGAGATCAACATCGCCAACTGGGCGATGAGGATGCATCGGGAAGGGCAGCTCGACAGGGTCGTCGACGCGAGGATCGCCGCCGAGGTGAACGACAACTCGCTGCGCAAGTTCGTCGAGACCGCGGAGAAGTGCCTCGCGGACTGCGGCAAGGATCGGCCGACCATGGGCGAAGTTGTGTGGAACCTCGAGTTCTGCCTGCAGCTGCAGGATACGCACCTCAACACGGACGCGTTCGAGGACAGCGGCGCCGTCGCCACGCATATCCCCGCCGATGTTGTTGCTCCGAGGTGGATGCCGCCGTCGATGAGCTTGTCGATGGACCAGGCGCAGGCGGACGAGACGGTCATGAGCATCACAGACGTCCCCGGCAGCCAGGTGTTCTCCCAGTTCGACGCTCGTGGCGACGGACGATGAGTTCGTACGGCTATCGTTCAAATTTATACCAGTGTACTACTTCCTTCTGCATGCGTTCTCTGAATCATCTGAACGACACATACATGTCGTCGGGTTGGACCGGTGCTCCATGGTTGCACCAATTGTTGAGCACCCACTAGGTTGAACATGACCTGGGAACCCAGGCATCTCAATGTCTTATCCTGAAGTGCTCCAAGACGATTGCTTCGGTGTCCTCCCCACACAGCTACGCGGTTCTGAAAAATAGGACCTACTCCAACTTTTGATACAAATATGTAGAATTGGTTCCGCTGAATAGAAAAATGTCGATTCATTCGCAGGCGGCCTCGATTCAGTGGCGGCAGTCGTGAATCGCGATGCGGTGAATTCAAATTGAGGTAGAGTTTAGGTGTTAGGAAATGTGCCCGGAAGAGAAGGGAGGAGATAGATAAGATGTGTGTAACATTTTAGTCACTTATCGGTTGCAGTAGGACGTAAATAGATAGCCGATCCACGTTTTTCTGAACCATAGAACCAACTCCTCGTATTTGTAACAAAAAAAAGCTGAAGCAACCTCATGCTCCAAAGGACTCACAAGAAGGGTAATATATGGCCTTGCAAAACGAGAAATAACAAACAAACCCTTGCAACATATGGTTTAAAAACAGAGAGCTCAAGCCTATGGCTGCCTTGACCTAGGATTTCCTCAAAGGATATGCCACGCCAAAAATTTGACGCCCATCAATGCTTCAACAAAAATTTATCATATATTTGTTATGACGATGTATGTGAATAAATATGTTGAGCTACACAAAATGAATTTTTATGTACGTTTTCGATAGATAAAATTTCTATGTTAACTCAAAAGTCACAAAAGGACATTTTTTTAATGTATAAGCTAACCACAAGCCAAGATCGTGAGCCAATTTGATAATCCATTGCCTTGTATGTGGAATTGTGGAAGTAGATAATTAGACTATATGTTGTGTAGGATCCCCTAAAAAGAATTGGCTACTATATATGTGATTATTGTATGCATATAAGTGTACCTTCTAATTTGAGCGTTCATAATCTATTAACTCATGGCAGGGTGTGCTGAACCAGCTAGATTTCCTAGCAGGGTCTAGGTAAACTTCTAGGGGCGTGTTTGGTGGCCAACATGCTGTTTGACTCGCATGGGGTCAGCAATTTTTGGTTTGTTTGGTTGCTTGGGCCGAGCCGTGTTATTGCATCGCACGGTTCTCAAAGCAGCGTTTTGCCTGCATATGGAGTAACGCTCGAATCGGCAGTTTCTTCAGGGCCATGCTTGTTCTCGCGCCACTTTGGCTCCAGCGATGCAACTGCACAAGCTGTTGCTTACGCTCACTCTCCCTTGCACTACTCCACATATCCTCTCTCAAATCAACACAAATATAGTCTGAATTGAAATAAGATGTACACGAAAAAGATGTGTGTCGATGATACGAACCATTCCCACAATCGGTTTCGAGTTTCATCGGTCATAAATCGTCAATTTCGTGTATGAAGTTTTAAGAGAATTTTGTCAAATTCGTCGCACACGCTCAACCGTTTGAGATTTCCTTTCAGGAATAGGTTCACCTCACCATTCCACATAAATTTCATGTTGACAGGTTTTTGTTTCGGTGTACATACGCTGATACATAATGGACTCACAAGTATACTGCAATCTGTACGTACGTGTAACTAAGTTTTGGAGTACTTTTGCTCAACTTCTCGCTCGCCATTTTCATGGACGACGACGTGGTGATGATAGATGAGAAGTGAGAGGTGATAATCCATGGTGGTGTTCGTCTTCATGGTCGGCGACGTGCTGTGACCGACGTGATCGACAGTGTCATGGTGATGTTCGTTTTCGTGGTCGAATATGCGCATGCTTGTGACTGGCGTGACCGACGATGTCCTAGTGGTGTTCGTCTTCGTGGTCGGCGACATGGTGATGCTTGTGACCGGCGTCACCGACGGTGTCATGGTGGTGTTCGTCTTCGTGGTCGGTGACGTGCCCATGCTTGTGACCGGCATGACTGATGGTGTCCTGGTGGTGTTCGTCTTCTTGGTCGGGCGACATGGTGATGCTTGTGACCGGCGTCACCGACGGTGTCATGGTGGTGTTCGTCTTCGTGGTCGGCGACGTGCCCATGCTTGTGACCGGCGGTGTCCTGGTGGTGTTCGTCTTCGTGGACGGCGACATGGTGCTGCTTGTGACTGGCGTCACCGATGATGTCATGGTGGTGTTCGTCTTCATGGTCGGCGACGTGCCCATGCGTGTGACCAGCGTCACCGATGGTGTCATGGTGGTCTTCGTCTTCGTGGTCGGCGACGTGGTGCCGCTTTTGACCGGCGTGACCGGCGGTGCTATCGTTGACGTGCCGAAGCTTGTGAACGGCGGTGCCATGATGGTCTTGTGATAGGTGAGGTAAGGTCAACATGTTTCCATATGGGTGAGGCTACAAAAACCATGCGATCAACCAATCAAAGTGTCACTTAGGTGTCACCCGATGCAACCCAGCCTATCAAACGATGTGTCATTCGTGAATCGAAACTCATCCCTGGCGCACTGAGCCATTATTCTAATGCAGGCTACCAAACTCTCCCTAGGCTTCCACGTGATGGCCTACCTATAACACATGGACTGGATTTTTAGGCTTGGGCACACACATACACATGCCAATAGGGTTAGCAAATTAGATACGGGCTTTAGGTACATAGGTTAATTGTAATCGTGTAATTATTTCCGGCCATTAGCGCATCTACAGTGTTATAGGTATGCCATCACATAGGGCCAGTTCTTTTCAACTTATAAACCGCCATAACTGTGAAATTAAGCAGCAGTTGAAAAAAACTTGATTTTCAAACCTGGTTTAGAGCCTCTCTAGCATACCCTCATCCGATCCCATCCACATAATAACCGCTGATTTTTGGTTCGGATGCTAAAAGTGGGACTGTTCAGATTTTCCATCGGACCCTCATTTCCAAAAAAAGATCCGGACCGCCCTGATTCGCGCCGCGGAAACCCCAAGTTCCTGGGTCGGAGAGGCTGTGCGAGCGCGGCCTCTATCCATTTCCCCCCTTGGCGCAAAGGATCTTTTAGCGCGTCTGTTTCCTCTTCCTCCCGCCAACCGCCGCCGCGCGCCGCCGCAGATCCCGGCCTCCCCCGGCCGCCCCCTTCGATTCCGACCGGCAGGAGCACGCGCGTGCCGGCCCGCCGCGTCCGCTCCGCCCGCCGGCGCGCGCGAATCTGCCGGAATCGACGCCACCGCGCACGCCTCGCCAACGGCCGGTAAGTCTTCTCCCCAAGCTCCTCGCAGTCGCGGATCCACCGCCGCAGCTCTAATGATTCGCCGCGGTTGTTGCGCCTTGCAGATGGACCCGTGCGAGTTGTTTTTGTTGGAGTATTCGTCCTCCTCCGACGACTCCGACTTGGAGGAGCTGCTCGACGACGAGTTGGAGCAGACGGCGGGGATACTCACGGTGGCGGAGGTCACGGACGTGCGGCCGAAGAAGCGGAAGGGGTCGACCATGGGGCGGCTGTGCATCCCGCGGAACCGCGCCCTCGGCCACATCTTGTTCATGCGCGCTTATTGCGCCGAGGTACCGACATATCCGCCCCATTTTTTTCGCTGCCGGTACCGAATGCGGCGATCTTTGTTCAACAAGATCATCGCAATGTGTGAGGACAACACGCGCTACTTCAAGCGCAAGAGAAATGCCGCCGGGCTCATGGGATTTAGCGCGCACCAAAAAGTATCCGCCGTCATGTGCATCTTTGCATACGACATTCCGGCGGACTATGCCGATGAGTATCTTCACATAGGCGAAGATACGACGTTGGAGTCTGTCCGACGTTTTTGCAAGGTTATGATGTAATGGCGGAGAATGAACAAAGGGGCGGTCGGGCATGCTAGGGAGCATAGATTGTATGCATTGGACATGGAAAAATTGTCCAAAATCTTGACAAGGCTTGTATTGTGGCCGGAGCGGCGACCCAACAAATGTCCTTGAGGCCGTTGCATCATAGGATCTTTGGATTTGGCACAGTTTTTTTAGTTTGCCCGGTTCACTCAACGATATCAATGTCTTGCATCGATCCCATCTTCTTGCCCGGCTTGCTAAAGGTGATACCCCGGCTTGCAGCTACATCGTCAACGGGAGGGAGTACATAATGTGGTACTACCTTGCCGACGGTATATACCCGGATTGGGTCACATTTGTGAAAACCATCCGGGAGCCAGAAAACAGAGCTGAAGCTGAGTTTGCAAAAGCACAAGAGGCAGCTCGAAAAGATATAGAACGGGCTTTCAGTGTTTTGCAAGCTAGATTTGCAATAGTCCGAGGACCAGCCCGATTTTGGGATATGGACACACTCAAGGACATCATGACCACCTGTGTCATTTTGCACAATATGATCATTGAGGATGGGGGGTGAATGGATCGTAGCGAACAAGAGGGGGTGAATGGCGCTACGGCAAGTTTTAGTCTTTTTCAATTTTTATGCAACGGAATGTAAAGGTGTGAACTTTAGCAATAGGGGTGATCCTACAATGAATATCGGACGAGTGCAACAAGTAAAGGAATCAACAAGATAACGAGAGTAAGGAGCGAGACAACCGGGGGGCGCGAGGCGAGTCGAGGTTTGTTTCCCGCAGTTCCTTCCACTAAAGGAAGTACGTCTGCGTTGAGGAGGTGCTAGTCTCACACAAGAGACTAGGCGGCCACACCACGAAGGAAGGCCTCACCTTCTTCCTCGAGAGAGCTCCACGAAGGTGCTCTCCCTCTTCCACTAAGGCACCGGTCGAGGCGGTGATTCCTTCACAAAGTTGGGTCGAGCTCCACAACAAGGATGCTCCCAACACCCTATGGATCTAGTACATCACCAAGCTAGACTCCATAGCTGCACATCTCCAATGCTCCACCATAGGAACCCATCTCCAATGCTCCACCATAGGAACTCTTCCAATGCTCCACCAAAGGAACTCTCCAATGCTCCACCAAAGGAACTCTTCCAATGCTCCACAAAATTAAAGGAACTCTTCTCCAAGATCCACTAAAGGAACCCTACCACCAAGATCCACTAAGGAATAGCTCGTATTGGTGAAATCTCTCTTGGTAGAACTATAGATCAGGGTCTCCTCCACCTATCCTCAAAGTTTGGGCAAGATTGGTTGGATGGGGAAGGAGATCCTCAAGGATTAAGCTCAGCAACAATGGAGGAGAGAGAGGGGGAAGAGATAAAATCGTGTTGGGGAAGAAGGGGCCCTTAAATAGGCTCCTCCAAATCCAACCGTTATGTCTAGATTTGGCCTAAGCGGTACTACAGCTTCAGGGAAGCGGTACTACCGCTCTGAGTTCGAAATCCCCCCCAGATCTGGTCAAAAGACGCAGAGCGGTACTACCGCACGAGGTACCGCAATAGGGTCCAGACCTTACTGGATCCAAAGCGGTACCAGAGCGGTACCAGGGCGGTACGACCGTAACTCGGTTACGATACCTAAGCGGTACCTTGAGCGGTACTACCGCTCGTGAGCGGTACTACCGCCCCAGGTACTGCAGGGGTACCGCAACGTGTTTCTGGGGGACGAAATCAGCGCAGACTCAGAGCGGTACCGAGGGCGGTACCTATAGGGGTAGCGGTACTACCACTACAGGTACCGGTAGTACCGGCCTGGCTAAATCTGGTATTCTTCCCCTTTTTCTCTCCAACCTTGTTACCTCGCTAAACACACACAAAACCAGAAAACCTATCAACTACGCTTCAGTCTTCCGATCTTGACACGTCCGGCGAGGTCACCGTGCTCTTGCAAATCTAACAATGATACTCAAGGCACACGGTGAGATTACTCAAGTGTTGTCATCAAACACACAAAACTTGGGGTGTGAATTTTTCTCTTAGAATCTCCCCCTTTTTGGTGTTTGATGACAACACACGAGTTGACAATAACATATGATATTATGATGAGATCATTAGATTTGCAAAAACTCGACGGAGCTCCCCCTACACATGTGCATATCATGAATATGTATATGAATACAAATACACATGTTATAGAGACATCACTCCCCCTAGTTTTTACAAACCAAGCACATATGCAACATAGATAAATGACATGTTCAAGTAGCATATGCACAATATGGAGGCAACATAAGATCATGCACGGAGATTTGGGTGAAGTTATCATACCATCGCCTTGAGAATACCCAAACTCACAATAAGATGCCTCCATAGGGTTGTTGATGTAGCCATAAGACAAGATAAGCAACTAGAACCAAACGGCTACAAACAACAAAAGGTCCCCATCCACCTAGGAACTTCTCCCCCTTTGGCATCGGAACACCAAAAAGGAGGGTAACGAAACTAGAGGGATGGAGAAAAAGAACATATGACCAAGCTTGCAAAAATCACGAGAAAACAAGCTTGAAGGAGGTTCTCAAAAACAAGAAGAAGAAAGCAAAGAAGAAAGACAAAACAAGGTCACGAAGAACCGAAAAACCCTCAAAGAGGGGGTGTTGGTGGCCGAAGCCACCGTGTAAGAGTATAGTAGTTGTGAGGTCGCGTAGATATATCTAGGACTCACGGACTACAACTCAACATGAAGCTCATAAGTCACTGAATTGACAAATAGCAAATGTTTTGGATTTCTTTATGCATTATGGGGGGAGTGATAGCTCAATGGATTTAAACCGCACTCCCCCTATGTCCGTGCGTGCCTTTCATCGAGATATAACGGTAGGAGTGGTATGTGCGCACGACGGTCAAGCAAAGTTTGATGGATCAATGATATTTAGCTCATGCCTCAACTCAATAAAGCGCTTCTCATCCAAGGGCTTCGTGAAGATGTCCGCCAATTGCTCCTTGGTGCCAATATATGATAGTACAATATCTCCGCGAGCAATGTGGTCCCAGATGAAGTGGTTCCGTATCTCAATGTGCTTCGTCTTGCCATGAAGAACCGTATTGTAGGCGATCTTGATTGCGCTCTGATTGTCACACAAAAGAGGCACCTTGCTATACTCGAGTCCATAATCTCGCAAGGTTTGCCTCATCCATAAGATTTGAGCACAACTACTTGCCGCGGCGATATATTCGGCTTTCGCGGTGGAGACGGAGACACAATTTTGCTTCTTCGAGGACCAACACACCAAAGATCTTCCAAGAAAGTGACATGCTCCGGAGGTAGACTTCCTATCAATCTTGTCGCCCGCCCAATCGGAGTCGGTGAAACCAACCAAAGCAAAGTCCGTGTCCCTTGGGTACCATAATCCGAAGTGTGGGGTATCAACTAAATATCGAAAGATCCTCTTGACCGCCACAAGGTGGCTTTCCTTCGGACTTGCTTGAAACCGTGCACACATACCAACGCTTAACATTATATCCGGGCGAGAGGCACAAAGGTAGAGAAGCGAACCTATCATCGAACGGTAGAGCTTGGTATCCACCGCCTTGCCGGCCTCGTCAAGAGTGAGTTGACACTTGAGTTGCATCGGAGTTCCAATCCCCTTGGCACCCTTCATATCAAAGCGCTTGAGCATGTCTTGGAGGTACTTTGCTTGATTGATGAAGGTGCCGTGTTGCATTTGCTTGATCTCGAACCCAAGAAAGTACTTGAGTTCACCCATCATTGACATCTCAAACCTATTTGTCATCAACATAGCAAACTCATCATTGAATTTTGTGTTAGTAGAGCCAAATATGATGTCATCTACATAGAGTTGGCATACGAAAAGCTCCCCATTGACCTTCTTAGTAAAAAGAGTGGGATCGATTTTCCCCACTTCGAAACCACGGTCTTCAAGCAACTCCTTGAGATGCTCATACCAAGCTCTAGGAGCTTGTTTGAGACCATATAGGGCCTTTTTGAGCTTGAAGACATGGTCCGGGAAATGGGGGTCCTCGAACGCCGGGGGTTGCTTCACATATACTTCCTCATGTAGAGGACCATTTAAGAAAAGCACTCTTAATTAACATCCATTTGTTGCAACTTAAAGCCATGATGTGAGGCAAAGGCCAAAAGGATACGGATGGACTCAAGCCTTGCAACGGGTGCAAAGGTTTGACCAAAGTCCACGCCTTCGACTTGAGAATAGCCTTGTGCCACCAATCTTGCTTTGTTGCGGATGACCGTGCCACTTTCATTTTGCTTGTTCTTGAAGATCCACTTGGTGCCGATAACATTGCGGCAATGATCGGGTCGCTTCATGAGAGTTCATACATCATTCCTCTTGAAGTTGTTGAGTTCCTCTTGCATTGCATTCAACCAATCGGGATCTTTGAGAGCATCATCAACTTTGAGTGGTTCCTCCTTAGAGACAAAGGCGTGGTGCGCACAAAAGTTTGCAAGTTGCCTCCGAGTGGTAACATTTCTCTTTAGATCACCAATGATATTTTGCAAGGAATGAGACTTGAGACGCAAGTGTCTTGTAGTAGGATATTCACGGCGAATGTCGGCTTGAGGAGATGGTTCTTGTGAGTCCTCTTGGCCTTCATCACGGTTTAGGTCCTCGCCTTGACCTCCATTGTCGTTGAAAGAGGCAACTTTGTCATGAGATCCGGACGGCTCGGGGGTATAGGGAATATTATTGTCCATGAAGATTATCCCCGAACCACTCGGAGAAGAACTTGAAGCTTGACCTTGGTCACTTGATGTTGGGTGTTGAGGTAGACGAGCTTGCGGTGTATGTTGTTTTTGAGCTTGTTGAGGTGAACTTGGACTTGATTGTTGTTGTAGAGGTTGACTTGTATTTGTTAGATCAACGGAAGAAGCTTGGCCTTGTGGTGTAGATGGCTCCACTTGGGTGGAACTTGGTCCTTCCCCGGTACTCATAGAAGGTAGCTCTTGAGGTAGGCGAATGCCAACACCGATCCTTCCTATGGCATCCGGGGGAATTGCATCTCCTTTCTCACAAGAAGCACTTCACTCCTCCAAAGATCTATCATCTTCATCGAACGTCACATCACAAGACTCTACAACATGTCCACTTGACTTGTTGAAGACTCTATAGGTGTGAGAATCCGTAGCATAGCCAACGAAAATTCCTTCTTGAGCTCTTGAATCAAACTTGGATAGGCGTGTGTCCTTGACAAGTATGTAGCATTTGCATCCGAAGACCTTGAAGTATGACACATTAGGCTTGTTGCCGGTGAGGATCTCATATGGTGTCTTCTCAAGACCTTTGCGAAAGTAGAGGCGATTAGTAGCATGGCATGCAGTAGAGATAGCTTCCGCCCAAAAATTGTAGTTGGACTTGTATTCCATCATCATGGTTCGAGCGGCTTCGATCAAGGTTCGATTCTTCCTTTCGGCGACCCCATTTTGTTGGGGAGTATATGGCGTGGAGTATTGGTGTTGGATTCCTTCTTCGCTGAGGAAGTCATCCAATGTGTAGTTCTTGAACTCCGTTCCATTGTCGCTCCTTATTGCGAGGATCTTGTTGTCGTACTTGCGTTGAACTTGGTTGGCAAACTCCATCATGGTCCGTTGAGTCTCACTCTTGTACTTGAAGAAGAATACCCAACAATAGCGTGAATAATCATCAACGATGACGAGGCAATACTTCTTTCCTCCAAGACTTTCATGAGATGGTGGACCAAAGAGATCAACATGTAGGAGCTCCAAGCATCTTGTGGTAGAGATGATAGTCTTGGCCTTGTGAGGAGCTCCATGCATTTTTCCTTGTACGCAAGCCCTACAAACACGATCCTTGCAAAAACAGAAATTTTCTTTTAGTCCGAGAATGTGGCCACCCTTGTGGAGACTTTGCAAAGTCCTCATGTTGACATGGGCTAGTCGGCGATGCCATAACCAACCCTTGTCACCTTTGGCAAATAGGCAAAGAGCGGAAGACGTTGTCTTTCCGGAGAAATCGACAACATACAAACCGTTCTCTACATATCCAACAAAAGCTACATTGAGTGTCTTGCTCCACAAGAGGACCACCATATGTTCATCAAAGAATGTGCATGGGCCCATACGAGCAATTTGATGAACGGAGAGTAAGTTGTAACCAAGGGTCTCGACAAGGAGGACATTCACAAGTGAGATGTCGGGTGTTACCACCACCTTGCCAAGACCCAATACCTTAGAGCATGTGTTGTCGCCATATGAAACAGTAGAAAGAGAAGGAACGAGGTCGATAACAATATCCTTGCTTCCGGTCATATGACTTGTGGCTCCACTATCAACCACCCATTTAGCGCCACCGGAAGCATAGTCCTACAAGGAATCAAGTCTTGGATTTAGGTACCCATTTTTCAATGGGTCCTAGCATGTTAGTAACAAGGGGTCTGGGAACCCAAATAGTCCAATCAACATTGTCCTTTTGAGGACCAATAAAGAGAGCACGAATATGTCCATAGTAATCAACAAAAAGAACATGAGAAGGGTTGTTAGAGCCGGCGAAACCCGTCGAGGCGGAGTTGGGTACTCCATCTCTTCTTGAGCTAGCATTGCTCCCTTCAAGGTTGGTCTCCATGTTCTCCTTGTCCTTCTTCTTCTTGGTCCTCCTCTTCCTCTTTCTCTTTGGCTTGGTAGCCACTGCTCCTTCATTGCATGAGCCCTCTTTGGCTCCATCTTTAGCTTCAATGATTCCTTCCAAGTACTTGGCTTGAACTTGGAGTCTATCAACCTTGGCCTTCAAGCGATTGACTTCATCTTCATGCTCCGGGTGTGGATGGCAAATATCAAACACTTGGACCTCCTTTGCCTTGTTCACCCGGAAGTGTTCCATCAAAGCTTCTTCTTGGAGAGCGTTCATCTTCATGAGCATGCACTTGTCATTCTCCATCTTGGAATTGTCACTTTCATGAGTGCAACATGCACGGTCCTTGCTCAAAGGAAAGTACTCCTTCAAGGTTTTTTCTTGCATGGAGTTGACCTCCATGAACTTGGCTTCCCTTCTCTTCAAGGCGGCTATTTCCTCCTCATGATCACAACACGTATCCTTCTCCTTGCTCATGCGGAGACACTCCACCAACGACTCTTCTTGCTCGCTACTCAAACTCAATAGCTTGGCCTTGGTGATCTCAAGAGCGGCAATTTCTTCATCATGGTTGCAACATGAGGTCTTCTCTTTGAACAAGCGGTAATATTCATCCAAGGCTTCTTCTTGAAGAGCATTGACTTCCAAGAGAAGAGCATTGTGCCTCCTCAAGGAAGTAACTTGATACACAAGCTCATCGTGACAAGGATTGGGGTCTTCATCATCTTTTCCTTTGTTGGCTTCCTCGAGTGAGAGCATCTTCTTTTTGAGGTCACCGACCAACTCAAGAGCATGGTCTCGATCCTTGATGAGTCGTGAAACAATAACCTCGTTCTTGTCTTCAAGGACGATGACACTAGCTTCAAGAGACATGCGAAGATTCCGTTCATCATCAAGCTCCTCCTTGAGATTGGCAAGCTCAAAGGCCGCTTCCCTTTCCAACTTCTCCCTCTTCTCAATAAGATCTTGTGCCGCACCAAGTTGGGCTAAGAGAGCCCCAACATGAATCTTGGTGTCCCCCTTCATGTTAGTGAGAAAAGAATCCAAGGAATCCAAACCCATAATCTCACGTTTAACGGTGAGACTAGTGGCATCATCAATATATAAGGCATTAGTCGAAGATGATGGTTTGGAAGGGGATTTTACCTCCGTGGATACCTTTGCCATAAGGCAACGTGCATTGTTGGTGACGAGGTTCTCATTAGGAGAGTCGAAGAGGGAGATAGAGGGAGTGGAAATGGCGATGGCGGCCACTCCCTCTCCTTCCTTGTTGGAGCGCTTGTCCTCATGCTCTCCATCTTCATCGGAGGAGTACTCTTCTCGAATGATGAAGGCTCTAGGCTTCTTGTTGGAGGAGACCTTGTCGTCATCGGACCTTGGGGAGAACTTGGAGAATCCTTTGGAGAGTGGCTTGTACCTATACTTTGGGATAAGCCTTCCACCATGATCTTCTCTTCTCTCAAACATACAATCTGCGACAAAATGATTCTTGTCACCGCAATTGTAGCATGTTCTTCCCTTTGTCCCTTCTCTTGGGCTCTTGGAGAGTCTTGGAGAATCACGTGATCTTCTTGGTCTTGTGTTTCGGGACATGTTTCCATCCCAAAACTTCTTGGCGGTGAGAGCCATGTGCTCATGGTAGTTGATCTTGAGATCATCCGATCCCCACTCAACAGGATCCTCATCGCTTTCACTAGCTTCATGCACCTTCATCTTCAATGCAAGGTTGGGCTTGCGGGAGTTGTGGGCGCGAGCAACAAGATCCTCCGCATTCTTCTTGGAGATGTCCAAAGCGATGACTTCGCAAAGGACTTCATCGGATGTCATAGCACGGAAGGAGGCGTTTTGGCGGATGGCCGTCAACTTCACTTCCTCATAAGGGAGGAGAGCGTTGTAGAACTTGCGCTTGATCCAATGGTCATCCACAAACGTTGCTCCAAGATCTTGCATTTGCACGGCAAGAGCGATGAGGCGCCGATACATTTCTTCGGGGGACTCTCCTTCAATCATGACGAAATTGTCGGCCATGTTGTTCACTTCATCAAAACGAGAGCTTTGGATGCTTGCATTGCCGAGGAAGAGCTTCTCAAGTTTTTCCCATGCTTCCTTGGTGGTCTTGAGCGAGCGGATATGAGCGCGGTCCTTGGGGGTGATGGCCATATGAATCATGTTGATGGTGGTGGCGTTGAGTTGGTCATCCACCACATCTCTTCTTGTCAAGCTCTTTGGATCTCGTGGTGAATAGCCCTCCTCAATGATACGCCAAAGCTCGGTAGAAGCGCTGCGCACATGAGAACGCATTAAGAATTGCCAATTCTCAAAGTTGTTTGACTCGAGTAACGGTGGTGAACCATGCGACAAGATATGCGGCATCGGTATTGGAACATTTATGGTGTAATCATTTGGTGGTGGCACCGCATGATAACCCCCTAGACGTTCCGCAACCGGTGTGTCATCATCCTTCCCTTTTGTTGAAGTGCCGGTATCCCCAAGCCCTTCCTTTTGTGGATCTTTTGTCGCTTGCGCGACAAAATCAACAAGAGGAAGGGTGTTAGCTTTTGGTGGCAGATCCTCGACACTTGCTTTTGGTGGAGGGTTTGGTTTTTGTAAACCAACTCCATCATCATCGCCTTCATTTGGGCAACGATGGATGACTCCAATTTCTTGAGGTCATCCAACGTAGCCGTCGTGGAATCGATGGGCGATGATGGAGCGGGTGGCACAAGGGAAGGTGACCCATTCTTGTCCGCCTCTTGTTCGGCCATTTCTTAGGCGGTAAAGCCCGAGCAAGAAAACCTGGCTCTGATACCACTTGAATGGATCGTAGCGAACAAGAGGGGGGGTGAATGGCGCTACGGCAAGTTTTAGTCTTTTTCAATTTTTATGCAACGGAAGGTAAAGGTGTGAACTTTAGCAATAGGGGTGATCCTACAATGAATATGGGACGAGTGCAACAAGTAAAGGAATCAACAAGATAACGAGAGTAAGGAGCGAGACAACCGGGGGGTGATGTCTACGGGAGCTTCTATTCTTGTAGACAGTGTTGGGCCTCCAAGAGCAGAGGTTTGTAGAACAGCAGCAAGTTTCCCTTAAGTGGATCACCCAAGGTTTATCGAACTCAGGGAGGAAGAGGTCAAAGATATCCCTCTCATGCAACCCTGCAACCACAAAGCAAGAAGTCTCTTGTGTCCCCAACACACCTAATTGGTGCACTAGTTCGGCGAAGAGATAGTGAAATACAGGTGGTATGAATAAGTATGAGCAGTAGCAACGGCACCAGAAAAGTGCTTTGCCCAGGACTGGCGTGTGATTGATGGTGGTAATATGGCAGGCAGTACAAATACAGTAAAACAGTAAACAAGCAGCGATAGCAGTATTTAGGAACAAGGCCTAGGGATTATACTTTCACTAGTGGACACTCTCAACATTGATCACATAAATAAATAGATAGATGCTAGACTCTACACCCTCTTGTTGGATGATGAACACCACTAACTGTGTAGGATTACACGAACCCTCAATGCCGGAGTTAACAAGTACACAATATTCGATGTTCATATTTAAATAACCTTAGAGTGCATGACAGATCAACATAACCAAACCAAGTACTAACATAGCATGCACACTGTCACCTTCACGCTACGAAAGGAGGCATAGATCACATCAATACCATCATAGCAATAGTTAACTTCATAATCTACAAGAGATCACAATCATAGCCTACGCCAAGTACTAACACGATGCACACACTTTCACCATTACACCGTGCAGGAGGAATAAACTACTTTAATAACATCACTAGAGTAGCACACAGATAAATTGTGATACAAAACACATTGCAATCATAAAGAGATATAAATAAGCACTTCACTATGCCATTCATAACAGTGAATAAGTATTCTGTGAAATATAGCCTAAGAGACCCACACGGTGCACACACTGTCACCTTTACACACGTGGGACAAGGAGTCTCCGGAGATCACATAAGTAAAATCCACTTGATTAGCATAACGACATCTAGATTACAAGCATCATCATATGAATCTCAATCATGTAAGGCAGCTCATGAGATTATTGTATTGAAGTACATAGGGAGAGAGATTAACCACATAGCTACCGGTACAGCCCCGAGCCTCGATGGAGAACTACTCCCTCCTCATGGGAGATAGCAGCGGTGATGAAGATGGTGGTGGAGATGGCAGCGGTGTCGATGGAGAAGCCTTCCGGGGGCACTTCCCCGTCCCGGCGGCGTGCCGGAACAGAGACTCCTGTCCCCCAGATCTTGGCTTCGCGATGGCGGCGGCTCTGGAAGGTTTCTCGTACCGTGGCTTTTCCGTCTCGAGGTTTTAGGTCGAGGGGGCTTAAATAGGCGAAGAGGCGGCGTCAGAGGGTCGAAGAGGCGGTGAGATGATAGGGCGGCGCGGCCAGGGCCTTGGCCACGCCGGCCTACCTCCTGGGCCCACCAGGGCTCCCCTCTGGCGACTCTCGGGTGTTCTGGATGCTTCCGGGGATTCTAAGATGCTGGGCGTTGATTTCGTCCGATTCCGAGAATATTTCCTTACTAGGATTTCTGAAACCAAAAACAATGAAAACAAAGAATCGGCCCTTCGACATCTCGTCAATAGGTTAGTTCCGGAAAACGCATAAATATGACATAAAGTATGCATAAAACATGTAGATATCATCAATAATGTGGCATGGAACATAAGAAATTATCGATACGTCGGAGACGTATCAGCATCCCCAAGCTTAGTTTCTGCTCATCCCGAGCAGGTAAACGATAACAAAGATAATTTCTGGAGTGACATGCCATCATAACCTTGATCATACTATTGTAAGCATATGTAATGAATGCAGCGATCCAAACAATGGTAAATGACATGAGTAAACAAATGAATCATATAGCAAAGACTTTTCATGAATAGTACTTTCAAGACAAGCATCAATAAGTCTTGCATAAGAGTTAACTCATAAAGCAATAATTCAAAGTAAAGGCATTGAAGCAACACAAAGGAAGATGAAGTTTCAGCTGTTGCTTTCAACTTATAACATGTGTATCTCATGGATATTGTCAATGCAAAGTAATATAACAAGTGCAATATGCAAGTATGTAAGAATCAATGCACATTTCACACAAGTGTTTGCTTCTTGAGATAGAGAGAAATAGGTGAACTGACTCAACATAAAAGTAAAAGAATGGTCCTTCAAAGAAGAAAGCATCGATTGCTATATTTGTGCTAGAGCTTTTATTTTGAAAACATATAGAGATCATAAAAGTAAAATTTTGAGAGGTGTTTGTTGTTCTCAACGAATGGTAGTGGGCACTCTAACCCCCTTGCCAGACAAACCTTCAAAGAGCGGCTCCCATTTTTTTTTATTTTTGTGTGGTACTCCTTCCAACCTTTCTTTCACAAACCATGGCTAACCGAATCCTTGGGTGCCTGCCAACAATCTCATACCATGAAGGAGTGCCTTTTTATTTTAGTTTTATTATGATGACACTCCTCCCCACCTTTGCTTTCTCAAGCCATGGCTAACCGAATCCTTCGGGTGCCGTCCAACAATCA
The DNA here is from genome assembly GCF_019359855.2 of Lolium perenne. Taxonomy (NCBI): domain Eukaryota; kingdom Viridiplantae; phylum Streptophyta; class Magnoliopsida; order Poales; family Poaceae; genus Lolium; species Lolium perenne. The sequence continues at coordinate 312,161,469 of NC_067245.2, forward strand.
CATACCATGGAGGAGTGTCTATTTTAATTAATTTGGGACTGGGAATCCCATTGCCAGCTCTTTTTGCAAAATTATTGGATAAGCGGATGAAGCCACTAGTCCATTGGTGAAAGTTGCCCAACAAGGTTGAAAGATAAACACCACATACTTCCTCATGAGCTATAAAACATTGACACAAATCAGAGGTAATAAATTTTGAATTGTTTAAAGGTAGCACTCAAGCAATTTACTTTGGAATGGCGGAGAAATACCATGTAGTAGGTAGGTATGGTGGACACGAATGGCATAGTGGTTGGCTCAAGTATTTTGGATGCATGAGAAGTATTCCCTCTCGATGCAAGGCTTAGGCTAGCAAGGCTATTTGAAACAAACACAAGGATGAACCGGTGCAGCAAAACTCACATAAAAGACATATTGTAAACATTATAATACTCTACACCGTCTTCCTTGTTGTTCAAACACTTTACTAGAAATTATCTAGACCTTAGAGAGACCAATTATGCAAACCAAATTTTAGCAAGCTCTATATATTTCTTCATTAATGGGTGCAAAGTATATGATGCAAGAGCTTAAACATGAGCACAACAATTTCCAAGTATCAAATTGTTCAAGACATCATACCAATTACTACATGTAGCATTTCCCGATTCCAACCATATAACAATTTAACGAAGAAGATTCAACCTTCACCATGAATATTAAAAGCTAAGAACACATGTGTTCCTATGAACCAGCGGAGCGTGTCTCTCTCCCACACAAGCATTTATTCAAACAAAAATAAAAACAAGAAACATACAGACGCTCCAAGTAAAGTACATAAGATGTGACCGAATAAAAATATAGTTTCAAGAGAAGGAACCTGATAATTTGTCGATGAAGAAGGGGATGCCTTGGGCATCCCCAAGCTTAGATGCTTGAGTCTTCTTGAAATATGCAGGGATGAACCACCGGGGCATCCCCAAGCTTAGAGCTTTCACTCTCCTTGATCATAGTATATCATCCTCCTCTCTTGACCCTTGAAAACTTCCTCCACACCAAACTCGAAACAAACTCATTAGAGGGTTAGTGCATAATCAAAAACTCACATGTTCAGAGGTGACACAATCATTCTTAACACTTCTGGACATTGCTCAAAGCTACTGGAAGTTAATGGAACAAAGAAATCCATCCAACATAGCAAAAGAAGCAATGCGAAATAAAAGGCAGAATCTATCAAAACAGAACAGTCCGTAAAGACGAATTTTATTGAGGCACCAGACTTGCTCAAATGAAAATGCTCAAATTGAATGAAAGTTGCGTACATATCTGAGGATCACTCACGTAAATTGGCATAATTTTCTGAGTTACCTACAGAGAATTAGGCCCAGATTCGTGACAGCAAGAAATCTGTTTCTGCGCAGTAATCCAAATCTAGTATGAACCTTGCTATCAAAGACTTTACTTGGCACAACAATGCAATAAAATAAGATAGAGAGAGGTTGCTACAGTAGTAACAACTTCCAAGACACAAATATAAAACAAAGTACTGTAGCAAAATAAACACATGGGTTATCTCCCAAGAAGTTCTTTCTTTATAGCCATTAAGATGGGCTCAGCAGTTTTAATGATGCACTCGCAAGAAATAGTATTTGAAGCAAAAGAGAGCATCAAGAGGCAAATTAAAAACACATTTAAGTCTAACATGCTTCCTATGCATAGGAATCTTGTACATAAACAAATTCAAGAAGCATAATGCAACAAGCATAGAAAGATAAAACAAGTGCAGCTTCAAGATTTTCAGCAGAAAGAGAGGTGTTTTAGTAACATGAAAATTTCTACAACCATATTTTCCTCTCTCATAATAATATCCAGTAGCATCATGAGCAAACTCAACAATATAACTATCAAATGAAACATTCTTATCATGAGTCTCATGCATAAAATTATTACTCTCCACATAAGCATAATCAATTTTATTAGTTGTAGTGGGAGCAAATTCAACAAAGTAGCTATCATTATTATTCTCATCATCAAATATAGGAGGCATATTGTAATCATAATCAAATTTATCCTCCATAACAGGCGGCACTAAAAGACTAATATCATTATAATCATCATATATGGGAGGCATATCATAATCAACATAAACTTTCTCCTCAATACCCGGAGGGCTAAAGAGATCATTTTCATCAAAACCGACCTCCCCAAGCTTAGAATTTTCCATAGCATTAGCAACAATAGTGTTCAAAGCATTCATATTAATAACAATCCCATTAGCATGCATATAAAGTTCCATGGGTTTTTAATTCTCTCTTCAAACACATCATGTCCTAATTCAAGATAGAGTTCATAAAGATCTCTCATATTTTTGTTGTTTTCCATTATGCCTAACTAGTGTAAACAATAAACAAAAAGATGCAATTGCAGGATCTAAAGGAAATAGCTTCGAGCACAAACACAACGGCGCCAGAAAAGTACTGTTACCTGGAACCGGAGTATGAGTGCCTTTTACCTTTCCTCCCCGGCAACGGCGCCAGAAAAGTGCTTGATGTCTACGGGAGCTTCTATTCTTGTAGACAGTGTTGGGCCTCCAAGAGCAGAGGTTTGTAGAACAGCAGCAAGTTTCCCTTAAGTGGATCACCCAAGGTTTATCGAACTCAGGGAGGAAGAGGTCAAAGATATCCCTCTCATGCAACCCTACAACCACAAAGCAATAAGTCTCTTGTGTCCCCAACACACCTAATAGGTGCACTAATTCGGCGAAGAGATAGTGAAATACAGGTGGTATGAATAAGTATGAGCAGTAGCAACGGCACCAGAAAAGTGCTTTGCCTAGGACTGGCGTGTGATTGATGGTGGTAATATGGCAGGCAGTACAGATACAGTAAAACAGTAAACAAGCAGCGATAGCAGTATTTAGGAACAAGGCCTAGGGATTATACTTTCACTAGTGGACACTCTCAACATTGATCACATAAATAAATAGATAGATGCTAGACTCTACACCCTCTTGTTGGATGATGAACACCACTAACTGTGTAGGATTACACGAACCCTCAATGCCGGAGTTAACAAGCTCCACAATATTCGATGTTCATATTTAAATAACCTTAGAGTGCATGACAGATCAAAATAACCAAACCAAGTACTAACATAGCATGCACACTGTCACCTTCACGCTACGAAAGGAGGCATAGATCACATCAATACCATCATAGCAATAGTTAACTTCATAATCTACAAGAGATCACAATCATAGCCTACGCCAAGTACTAATACGATGCACACACTGTCACCATTACACCATGCAGGAGGAATAAACTACTTTAATAACATCACTAGAGTAGCACACAGATAAATTGTGATACAAAACACATTGCAATCATAAAGAGATATAAATAAGCACTTCACTATGCCATTCATAACAGTGAATAAGTATTCTGTGAAATATAGCCTAAGAGACCCACACGGTGCACACACTGTCACCTTTACACACGTGGGACAAGGAGTCTCCGGAGATCACATAAGTAAAATCCACTTGACTAGCATAACGACATCTAGATTACAAGCATCATCATATGAATCTCAATCATGTAAGGCAGCTCATGAGATTATTGTATTGAAGTACATAGGGAGAGAGATTAACCACATAGCTACCGGTACAGCCCCGAGCCTCGATGGAGAACTACTCCCTCCTCATGGGAGATAGCAGCGGTGATGAAGATGGCGGTGGAGATGGCAGCAGTGTCGATGGAGAAGCCTTCCGGGGGCACTTCCCCGTCCCGGCGGCGTGCCGGAACAGAGACTCCTGTCCCCCAGATCTTGGCTTCGCGATGGTGGTGGCTCTGGAAGGTTTCTCGTACCGTGGCTTTTCCGTCTCGAGGTTTTAGGTCGAGTGGGCTTAAATAGGCGAAGAGGCGGCGTCAGAGGGTCGAAGAGGCGGTGAGATGATAGGGCGGCGCGGCCAGGGCCTGGGCCGCGCCTGCCTACCTCCTGGGCCCACCAGGGCTCCCCTCTGACGACTCTCGGGTGTTCTGGATGCTTCCGGGGATTCTAAGATGCTGGGCGTTGATTTCGTCCGATTCCGAGAATATTTCCTTACTAGGATTTCTGAAACCAAAAACAGCAGAAAACAGCAACTGGCCCTTCGGCATCTCGTCAATAGGTTAGTTCCAGAAAACGCATAAATATGACATAAAGTATGCATAAAACATGTAGATATCATCAATAATGTGGCATGGAACATAAGAAATTATCGATACATCGGAGACGTATCAGGGGGCGCGAGGCGAGTCGAGGTTTGTTTCCCGCAGTTCCTTCCACTAAAGGAAGTACGTCTGCGTTGAGGAGGTGCTAGTCTCACACAAGAGACTAGGCGGCCACACCACGAAGGAAGGCCTCACCTTCTTCCTCGAGAGAGCTCCACGAAGGTGCTCTCCCTCTTCCACTAAGGCACCGGTCGAGGCGGTGATTCCTTCACAAGGTTGGGGCGAGCTCCACAACAAGGATGCTCCCAACACCCTATGGATCTAGTACATCACCAAGCTAGACTCCATAGCTGCACATCTCCAATGCTCCACCATAGGAACCCATCTCCAATGATCCACCATAGGAACTCTTCCAATGCTCCACCAAAGGAACTCTCCAATGCTCCACCAAAGGAACTCTTCCAATGCTCCACAAAAGGAACTCTTCTCCAAGATCCACTAAAGGAACCCTACCACCAAGATCCACTAAGGAATAGCTAGTATTGGTGAAATCTCTCTTAGTAGAACTATAGATCGGGGTCTCCTTCACCTATCCTCAAAGTTTGGGCAAGATTGGTTGGATGGGGAAGGAGATCCTCAAGGATTAAGCTCAGCAACAATGGAGGAGAGAGAGGGGGAAGAGATAAAATCGTGTTGGGGAAGAAGGGGCCCTTAAATAGGCTCCTGCAAATCCAACCGTTATGTCCAGATTTGGCCTAAGCGGTACTACCGCTTCAGGGAAGCGGTACTACCGCTCTGAGTTCGAAATCCCCCCAGATCTGGTCAAAGGACGCAGAGCGGTACTACCGCACGAGGTACCGCTTGAGGTACCACAATAGGGTCCAGACCTTACTGGATCCAAAGCGGTACCAGAGCGGTACCAGGGTGGTACGACCGTAACTCGGTTACGGTACCTAAGCGGTACCTTGAGCGGTACTACCGCTTGTGAGCGGTACTACCGCCCCAGGTACTGCAGGGGTACCGCAACGTGTTTCTGGGGGACGAAATCAGCGTAGACTCAGAGCGGTACCGACGGCGGTACCTATAGGGGTAGCGGTACTACCGCTACAGGTATCGGTAGTACCGGCCTGGCTAAATCTGGTCTTCTTCCCCTTTTTATGTCCAACCTTGTTACCTCGCTAAACACACACAAAACCAGAAAACCTATCAACTACGCTTCAGTCTTCCGATCTTGACGCGTCCGGCGAGGTCACCGTGCTCTTGCAAATCTAACAATGATACTCAAGTCACACGGTGAGATTACTCAAGTGTTGTCATCAAACACACAAAACTTGGGGTGTGAATTTTGCTCTTACATAGGGGTTTGAACTTATCCTTTTTCTTTGATAATGTTGGCACCCGGGTCAGACTTTAAAGAAATCCAGATACTGTGCATATATACAATCTGATTGAGAATGACAAGGATGCAAAACAGCTCCAGGAAGTTCTCGTTCACCATCATTGGCAAAGGCACGGCAACTAGGATTTATTTGTGTTTCCAACCATTTGTTATTTGTTCCATCTGTTGTTGTACCATTTGATTCATATTGCACCAAAACATTTGTTCCAATTTGTATTGTTTGTAATGTATGACAGTAAATATTTGTGTAATAATTCAGATTATTGTTGTATTTGTCGTATCAATTTGTGTAATAATTCGGATTGTGCTATTTTGCAAAACCCTGTGTATCCGGTTTTGGTTGCGGGTCGAAAAACATCCGCCCTAAAGCCTTCTTTTGTTTGACGCGGTCAAGTACGGTGTCCGACGCCCCAAGCCTATCCCCGCTACACAACAAAATGCGAGGCGGGGAGTGGCGGGACCGACGCATCAGCGACACAGGAAAAAATCGTCCCCCTCTCCCGCCAAATATTGCCTCTCCCGCCACATCGCGGCTCTCCCGCAGCACATTTCTGCCCTCCAACACATTTCTCCTTCTATCTCGCCGATTCATTTCTCCCTCCCGCCGTCGCTACCCATGTCCCTCCCGCCGCCACTACCTCTCCCCATCCATGGCGTCGCCGATAGGCTCCAAAAAATGGCCAAGAAAGCGGCCACCAAGCCGCCGGGCAATGAGACGAAAGGGGCGAAGGAGCCCTTCGCGAAGCCGCGGAAGGCGCCGGCTTCGAAGAAGAAGCCGGAAGGCTGGACCGAAGATCAATGGCAGCAAGACTGCCTGCACCGCAAGATGTCGATGGCAGAGCGGAGGGGATAGAGGGTGGCGCAGCAGGAGAAGAAGACGATGGTGGCACGCGCGCAGCAGTACGGGCTGGCCACTGATACGTCTCCAACGTATCTATAATTTCTTATGTTCTATGCTAGTTTTATGACAATACCTACATGTTTTATTCATACTTTATAATGTTTTTATGCATTTTCTGGGACTAACCTATTAACAAGATGCCACAGTGCCAGTTCCTGTTTTCTGCTGTTTTTGGTTTGAGAAAAGTTAGTTTACAAATATTCTCGGAATTGGACGAAACAAAAGCCAACGGCCCTATTTTCCACGGAGTGTTCCAGAAGATCGAAGAAGAGTCGGAGAAGGCCAGCAGGGGGGCCACCCCATAGGGCGGCGCGGCTGGGCCCACTGCCGCGCCCAGGTGTGGGGAGGCCACCCCCTGGCTCCCCCGACGCTGCCCCTTCGCCTATTTATTCCTTCGTATCGGAAAACCCTAGTACCGAGAGCCAAAATACGAGAATAGTTTCAGAGACGCCGCCGCCGTCAACCCCATCTCGGGGGGTTCAGAAGATCTCCTCCGGCACCCTGCCGGAGAGGGGAATCGTCACCGGAGGGCTCTACATCACCATGCCCGCCTCCGGACTGATGCGTGAGTAGTTCATCCTTGGACTATGGATCCATAGCAGTAGCTAGATGGTTGTCTTCTCCTATTGTGCCATCATGTTTAGATCTTGTGAGCTGCCTATCATGATCAAGATCATCTATTTGTAATGCTACATGTTGTGTTTGCTAGGATCCGATGAATATGGAATACTATGTCAAGTTGATTATTGATCTATCATATATGTTGTTTATGATCTTGCATGCTCTCCGTTGCTAGTAGAGGCTCTGGCCAAGTTGATACTTGTAACTCCAAGAGGGGATATTTATGCTAGATAGTGGGTTCATGCCTCCATTGAATCTGGGACAGTGACAGAAAGTTCTAAGGTTGTGGATGTGTTGTTGCCACTAGGGATAAAACATCAATGCTTTGTCTAAGGATATTTGTATTGTTTACATTACGCACAGTACTTAATGCAATTGTCTGTTGTTTGCAACTTAATACTGGAAGGGGTGCGGATGCTAACCCGAAGGTGGACTTTTTAGGCATAGATGCATGCTGGATGGCGGTCTATGTTCTTTGTCGTAATGCTGTAAGTAAATCTCATAGTAGTCATCATGATATGTATGTGCATTGTTATGCCCTCTCTATTTGTCAATTGCCCAACTGTAATTTGTTCACCCAACATGTTATTTATCTTATTGGAGAGACACCACTAGTGAACTGTGGACCCCGGTCCATTCTTTTACATCTGAAATACAACCTACTGCAATCATTGTTCTCTTTTGTTTTCTGCAAGCAAACATCATTTTCCACACCATACGTTTAATCCTTTGTTTTCAGCAAGCCGGTGAGATTGACAACCTCACTGTTAAGTTGGGGCAAAGTATTTTGATTGTGTTGTGCAGGTTCCACGTTGGCGCCGGAATCCCTAGTGTTGCGCCGCACTACACTCCTTCACCAACAACCTTCACGTGGCCTTTATCTCCTACTGGTTCGATAACCTTGGTTTCTTACTGAGGGAAAACTCGCTGTTGTACTCATCATACTTTCCTCTTGGGGTTCCCAACGGACGTGTGCTTTACCGTCACAAGCAGCTACTTTTCTGGCGCCGTTGCCGGGGAACTGAAGAAAAAAGGTACACCACAGAGATTGCTAACTCCCACGGCAACAACTACTTTTCTGGCGCCGTTGCCGGGGAGATCAAGACACGCTGCAAGGGGAGTCTCTCACACCCAATCTCTTTACTTTGTTTATTGTCTTGCTTTATTTTATTTGTTGTCTTGTTTGCTTTCTTTATATCAAAAAATAACACACAAAAATTAGTTACTTGTTTTACTTTATTTAATTCGGTTTTGCTTTATTTATTGTTATTATCGCTAAAATGAGTAGTCCTGAAGTTGAAGTTCATTCGTTTAAGCAACAAGGGGCAGAAAGTTTTAAAGATGCTTTGTATAGAATTAGTGATGCTCATCATAGGTGCACTAAGAAACACTCCACTATTATCCTCCTTAGGAACTTTTATGTTGGTATCACTAGCTGGAATAGGTATGTTCTTGATACTCTTACAGGGGGTAATTTCCTAGGTACTCCTGCTTTAGAAGCTAGTTGCATCATTGGCAGTCTAGTTGGAATACCACCTGTTAATGAAGCTAAAATTGAAATCTCTCTTGAGGATGTCATGAAAAATTTGGAGGCCATAGAGAAAAATCTTCCAAGTGTTGAGACTATATTGGGAATATTACTTGATAATACTGATAAACTTGATAAATCCCTAGGAGGAATTAATGAAAGAATTGCTGTCTTAGAAACTTGTGCTATCCATGATAATCAAACCCATAGGATTGGTGAACTTGAAGAAGCTATGGGAACCTTGGGTTCAACTTTTTCTTCTCTTAAGTTTAAGGAGAAAGCTTATGTGGTTAAGGAGCAAAAGTTCATGTATGTCTCTAAGATGCCTAAGCCAAAGAATCATTATGAGCTTAAAATTGATAAAACCCTTAGCACCACTATGGGAAATTCAGATAATGGAGCATCTAAGATACCTGTTGCGACAAGTTGTGTTTTTAAGGAAAATAATAATGTTAATGCTTTTTCTCTTGATGTTACTTGATTTTCACTTTCTGCGCCTAGCTGAAAGGCGTTAAAGAAAAGCGCTTATAGGAGATAACCTATTATTTTATTTCTGCAATTTTTGTTTTATATTTGAGTCAAGATATTTGTTGCTACTGTAGCAATACCTTTGTATCTTTATTTTATTTCATTGGTGTGCCAAGTAAAGTCTTTGATAGAAAGTTGATACTAGATTTGGATTTCTGCGCAGGAACAGATTTTTAGCTGTCACGAATTTGAGTTGTTCTCTCTGTAGAAAAATCGTAAAATCTTTAAAAAATTCATGAGTAATCCTCAGATATGTACGCAACTTTCATTCAACTGGAGCTTTTCCATCTGAGCATGTTAAGTGCCTCGAAAAAATTCGTCTTTACGGACTGTTCTGTTTTGACAGATTCTGCCTTTTATTTCGCATTGCCTCTTTTACTGTGTTTGAGTGGATTTCTTTGCTCCATTAAATTTCAGTAGCCTTGTGTAATGTCCATAAGTGTTGGGAATGATTGTATCCTTGCTGAACATGTGAATTTTTGATTATGCACTAACCCTCTAATGAGATTGCTTTGAGTTTGGTGTGAAGGAAGTTTTCAAGGATCAAGAGAGGAGGATGATATAATATGATCAAGAAGAGTGAAAAGTCTAAGCTTGGGGATTCCCCCGTGGTTCATCCCTGTATATTTCGAGAATACTCAAGCGTCTAAGCTTGGGGATGCCCAAGGCATCCCCTTCTTCATCAATAACTTATCAGGTCACCTCTAGTGAAACTATATTTAATTCTGTCACATCTTATGTGCTTTATTTGGAGCGTCTGTGTGCTTTTATTTTTGTTTTGTTATTTTCATTCTCTGAATAAATTCGGATCCTAGCAATCCTTGTGTCAGAGAGAGACACGCTCCGCTTTTTCATTTGAACATTGGTGTTCTTCGTTTTACTTTTAATGTTCATGGCAAAAGCTGAAAGCCGCTTCACTTATTGCTATTTGGTTGGAAACAGAAAATGCTTCATGTGGTAATTGGTGTATTGTCTTGAATAATTTGATACTTGGCAATTGTTTTGAGCTCTCAAGTAGATCATGTTTAAGCTCTTGCATCATGTATTTTAAACCTATTAGTGGAGAACTACCGTAGAGCTTGTTGAAATTTGGTTTGCATGATTGGTATCTCTAAGGTCTAGATATTTTCTGGTAAAAGTGTTTGAGCAACAAGGAAGACAGTGTAGAGTCTTATAATGCTTGCAATATGTTCTTATGTAAGTTTTGTTGTACCGGTTTATACTTGTGTTGCTTCAAACAACCTTGCTAGCAAAAGCCTTGTACTGAGAGGGAATGCTTCTCGCGCATCCAAAACCTTGAGCCAAAACCTATGTCATTTGTGTCCACAAAACTACCTACTATGTGGTATTTTTCTTCCATTCCAAGTAAATACTTCATGTGCTACCTTTAAACAATTCAAAACTTCATTACTCCTTATTTGTGTCAATGTTTTATAGCTCATGAGGAAGTATGTGGAGTTTTATCTTTCAATCTTGTTGGGCAGACATTCACCAATGGACTAGTGGCACATCCACTTATCCATTAATTTTGCAAAAAGAGCTGGCAATGGGGTGCCCAACCCCAATTAATTAACTTTCATTAATAATTCTCTTCACATGTTTTGCCCTGATTTATCAGTAAGCAACTTAATTTTGCAATTAGACACTCCTCCATGGCATGTGAAATGTTGGAATGCACCCGAGGATTCGGTTAGCCATGGCTTGTGAAAGAAAAAAGGTTGGGAGGAGTGTCATCTATAAATAAAACTAAAGTACATGTGTAAACAAAAGAGAATAGGGATGATCTACCTTGCTGGTAGAGATAACGTCCTTCATGGGAGCCGCTCTTTGAAAGTCTGTTTGACAAGGGGGTTAGAGTGCCCACTACCATTCGTTGCCAACAACAAACACCTCTCAAAACTTTATATGCTCTCTATATGATTTCAAAACTTGAAAAGCTCTAGCACATGATTTAATTCCTGCTTCCCTCTGCGAAGGGCCTTTCTTTTACTTTATGTTGAGTCAGTTTACCTACTTCCTTCTATCTTAGAAACAAACACTTGTGTCAACTGTGTGCATTGATTCTTACATTCTTGCTTATTGCACTCATCATATTACTTTGTGTTGACAATTATCCATGAGATATACATGTTGAAAGTTGAAAGCAATTGCTGAAACTTAAATTTTCCTTTGTGTTGTTTCAAAACCTCTTATTAAGAATCTATTGCTTTATGAGTTAACTCTTATGCAAGACTTTTTGATGCTTGTCTTGAAAGTACTATTCATGAAAAGTTTTTGCTATATGATTCAGTTGTTTAGCCATTATCTTTTTGTTAGCAAACTATAGACCATTGCTTTGAGTCACTTCATTCATCTCATATGCTTTACAATAGTATTGATCAAGATTATGTTGGTAGCATGTCAATTCAGAAATTATTCTTTTTATCGTTTACCTACTCGAGGGCGAGTAGGAACTAAGCTTGGGGATGCTTGATACGTCTCCAACGTATCTATAATTTCTTATGTTCCATGCTAGTTTCATGACAATACCTACATGTTTTATTCATACTTTATAATGTTTTTATGCATTTTCTGGGACTAACCTATTAACAAGATGCCACAATGCCAGTTCCTGTTTTCTCCTGTTTTTGGTTTCAGAAAAGTTAGTTTACAAATATTCTCGGAATTGGACGAAACAAAAGCCCATGGCCCTATTTTCCACGGAGTGTTCCAGAAGATCGAAGAAGAGTCGGAGAAGGCCAGCAGGGGGCCACCCCATAGGGCGGCGCGGCTGGGCCCACTGTCGCGCCCAGGTGTGGGGAGGCCACCCCCTGGCTCCCCCGACGCTGCCCCTTCGCCTATTTATTCCTTCGTATCGGAAAACCCTAGTACCGAGAGCCAAAATACGAGAATAGTTCCAGAGACGCCGCCGCCGTCAACCCCATCTCGAGGGGTTCAGAAGATCTCCTCCGGCACCCTGCCGGAGAGGGGAATCATCACCAGAGGGCTCTACATCACCATGCCCGCCTCCGGACTGATGCGTGAGTAGTTCATCCTTGGACTATGGGTCCATAGCAGTAGCTAGATGGTTGTCTTATCCTATTGTTCCATCATGTTTAGATCTTGTGAGCTTCCTATCATGATCAGGATCATCTATTTGTAATGCTACATGTTGTGTTTGCTGGGATCCGATGAATATGGAATACTATGTCAAGTTGATTATTGATCTATCATATATGTTGTTTATGATCTTGCATGCTCTTCGTTGCTAGTAGAAGCTCTGGCCAAGTTGATACTTGTAACTCCAAGAGGGGGTATTTATGCTAGATAGTGGGTTCATGCCTCCATTGAATCTGGGACAGTGACAGAAAGTTCTAAGGTTGTGGATGTGCTGTTGCCACTAGGGATAAAACATCAATGCTTTGTCTAAGGATATTTGTATTGTTTACATTACGCTCAGTACTTAATACAATTGTCTGTTGTTTGCAACTTAATACTGGAAGGGGTGCGGATGCTAACCCGAAGGTGGACTTTTTAGGCATAGATGCATGCTGGATGACGGTCTATGTTCTTTGTCGTAATGCCCTAAGTAAATCTCATAGTAGTCATCATGGTATGTATGTGCATTGTTATGCCCTATCTATTTGTCAATTGCCCAACTGTAATTTGTTCACCCAACATGTTATTTATCTTATTGGAGAGACACCACTAGTGAACTGTGGACCCCGGTCCATTCTTTTACATCTGAAATACAACCTACTGCAATCATTGTTCTCTTTTGTTTTCTGCAAGCAAACATCATTTTCCACACCATACGTTTAATCCTTTGTTTTCAGCAAGCCTGTGAGATTGACAGCCTCACTGTTAACTTGGGGCAAAGTAATTTGATTGTGTTGTGCAGGTTCCACGTTGGCACCGAAATCCCTGGTGTTGCGCCGCACTACACTCCTTCACCAACAACCTTCACGTGGCCTTCATCTCCTACTGGTTCGATAATCTTGGTTTCTTACTGAGGGAAAACTCGCTGCTGTACTCATCATACCTTCCTCTTGGGGTTCCCAACGGACGTGTGCTTTGCCGTCACAAGCAGGCACTTGTATCATACCTTCCTCTTGGGGTTCCCAATGGACGTGTGCTTTACCGCCAGCTTCCTTGGCACGGCGGGCCTTCTCTATTTGTTTAAGGGAGTAGCAGTTCCCCGTCGTATGCGTTGAGGGCTTGCCCTCCCTGCTGTGGTAGATGCACGGAGCGTCCAGTAGGCTGCGGGCATCAAAGCGTTTGGGTTGGGGTCGATCCTCCCGGGGCGCGCTGTTGTCGCGTCGGAAGGATTTTGGGTCGCGCTGCTCGTAGTCGACGTTGGCGACGAGTTCGGTGTGTCCGCCGTCTGTGCGGTGCTTGCCGTTGCTGGACCGACCGCCAAATCGGTAGTCGCCGCGGCGAGTATCGGCGTGAGTGGGGCGGCGGTTGCGCCGCTGCCCGTACTCATCATCTGAGTCGACTGTGGGGTCTTCGTCGGCGTAACGCAGGGCGATGTTGAAGAGCTCTGCGATTAAGATTTTGTCTCTGCTGACACGGCGGAGCTTGGCGCTGAGCGGTTCATATCGGCAACACCGCCGGAAGCAGTAGATCGCCGTATCCGTGCTAATGCCATTGGAGGTCGTCCACATGTCCTGCGAGCGCTGCACCCATCGGCGAGTCGACTCGCGTAGGTTCTGGATACATCGATCCAAGTCTTCTATGGTGGTTGCGCGGGTATACGCGCTGGCGAAGTGCTGGATGAAAGCGGCGCGAGCTTCTTCCCAGGAGTCGATGCTGTTTGGGGTGAGGGTGTTGAACCAATGGCGATTTACGCCATCCATCATGAGGGGCAAGTAACGTGCCACGAGCAACTCGGAGTGGCCTTGGATGCCCATCGCCATGGCGTACGAGTCGATCCAGACCGTGGGGTCGATGTGGGTGTCGTACTTCTCGATGTCGCGGGGCCCCTTGAACCCTACGGGGTAAGGCTCGCCTCTGATCATAGGGCCAAAACAGGCGGGGCCGACTCGATTGAAAGCACTCTGGCGTGGGAGTTCGTTGGCGTAGCGGTCGTTCATGCATTTTCGCGCCCGCCATTCTTGATCGTTGACGATGTGGGTGCGCGTGTGAAGGAGATATGCCCTAGAGGCAATAATAAAGTGGTTATTATTTATATCTTTATGTTTATGATAAATGTTTATATATCATGCTATAATTGTATTAACCGAAACATTAGTACATGTGTGATATATAGACAAACAAAGAAGTCCCTAGTATGCCTCTTAACTAGCTTGTTGATTAATGGATGATTAGTTTCATAATCATGAACATTGGATGTTATTAATAACAAGGTTATATCATTATATGAATGATGTAATGGACACACCCAATTAAGCGTAGCATAAGATCTCGTCATTAAGTTATTTGCTATATGCTTTCGATACATAGTTACCTAGTCCTTATGACCATGAGATCATGTAAATCACTTATACCGGAAAGGTACTTTGATTACACCAAACGCCACTGCGTAAATGGGTTGTTATAAAGGTGGGATTAAGTATCCGGAAAGTATGAGTTGAGGCATATGGATCAACAGTGGGATTTGTCCATCCCGATGACGGATAGATATACTCTGGGCCCTCTCGGTGGAATGTCGTCTAATGTCTTGCAAGCATATGAAAAAGTTCATAAGAGACCACATACCACGGTACGAGTAAAGAGTACTTGTCAGGAGACGAGGTTGAACAAGGTATAGAGTGATACCGAAGATCAAACCTCGGACAAGTAAAATATCGCGTGACAAAGGGAATTGGTATCGTATGTGAATGGTTCATTCGATCACTAAAGTCATCGTTGAATATGTGGGAGCCATTATGGATCTCCAGATCCCGCTATTGGTTATTGGTCGGAGTGAGTACTCAACCATGTCCGCATAGTTCACGAACCGTAGGGTGACACACTTAAAGTTGGATGTTGAAATGGTAGAACTTGAATATGGAATGGAGTTCGAATATTTGTTCGGAGTCCCGGATGAGATCCCGGACATCACGAGGAGTTCCGGAATGGTCCGGAGAATAAGATTCATATATAGGATGTCATTTTATGTGAATTAAAATGATGCGGAAGGTTCTATGGAAGGTTCTAGAAGGTTCTAGAAAAGTCCGGAAGAAACCACCAAGGAAGGTGGAGTCCCGGTGGGACTCCACCACCATGGCCGGCCAACCCTAGTGGGGGAGGAGTCCCAAGTGGACTCCCCCATAGGGGGCCGGCCACCCCCTCCATGGAAGGTGGAACTCCCACCTCAAGTGGGAGTCCTAGCTTGGGTAGGTTTCCCTATTCTATGGAAGGTTTTGGGTTCGGGTCTTATTCGAAGACTTGGAGTCCAACACTTGGGGTTCCACCTATATAATGAGGGGCCAAGGGAGGGGGCCAGCCACCCCAAGACTACAAGCTGGCCGCCCCCCTTGAAGTGGCCGGCCACCCCCTCCCAAACCCTAGCCGCCCCCTTCTCCTCCATATCTCCCGCGTAGCTTTAGCGAAGCTCCGCCGGAGTTCTCCACCGCCACCGACACCATGCCGTCATGCTGTCGGATTCAAGAGGAGCTACTACTTCCGCTGCCCGCTGGAACGGGAGGTGGACGTCATCTTCATCAACAACCGAACGTGTGACCGAGTACGGAGGTGCTGCCCGTTCGTGGCGCCGGAGCGATCGTGATCAAGATCTTCTACGCGCTTTTGCAAGCGGCAAGTGAACGTCTACCGCAGCAACAAGAGCCTCATCTTGTAGGCTTTGGAATCTCTTCAAGGGTGAGACTCGATACCCCCTCATTGCTACCGTCTTCTAGATTGCATCTTGGTTTGGATTGCGTGTTCGCGGTAGGAAAATTTCTGTTTTCTATGCAACGTTATCCTACAGTGGTATCAGAGCCGTGTCTATGCATAGATGGTTGCACGAGTAGAACACAATGGTTTTGTGGGCGTTGATGCTCTTGTTATCTTTAGTTTGAGTACTTTGCATCTTTGTGGCATAGTGGGATGAAGCGGCTCGGACTAACTTTACATGACCGCGTTCATGAGACTTGTTCCTCGTTCGACATGCAACTTGTTTTGCATAAGAGGCTTTGCGGGTGTCTATCTCTCCTACTATAGTGAAGATTCAATTTACTCTTCTATTGAATACATTAGTATCAACGTTGTGGTTCATGTTCGTAGGTAGATTAGATCTCTATCGAAAACCCTAAACCACGTAAAATATGCAAACCAAATTAGAGACGTCTAACTTGTTTTTGCAGGGTTTGGTGATGTGATATGGCCTTAATGTGATGATGAATATGTATGAGATGATCATTATTGTATTGTGGCAACCGGAAGGAGCCTTATGGTTGTCTTTAAATTTCATGTTGAGTAGTATTTCAAAGTAGTTGTAATAGTTGCTACATGAGGTGAACAACCATGAAGACGGCGCCATGAACCTTGACGCTACGCCGACGATGATGGAGATCATGCTCATTGATGATGGAGATCATGTCCGTGCTTTGGAGATGAAGATCAAAGGCGCAAAGACAAAAGGGCCATATCATATCACATATGAATTGCATGTGATGTTAATCCTTTATGCATCTTATTTTGCTTAGAACGCGACGGTAGCATTATAAGATGATCCCTCACATTAATATCAAGATAATAAAGTGTTCTCCCCTCGTATGCACTGTTGCCAAAGTTCGTCGTTTCAAAGCATCTCGTGATGATCGGATGTGATAGATTCAACGTTCATATACGACGGGTGTAAGCCATGTTGCCCACGCGGAATACTTGGGTTTGCTTGACGAGCCTAGCATGTACAGACATGGCCTCGGGACAACGGAAACCGAAAGGTTGAACACGAGTCATATGGATGATATGATCAACATGTTGATGTTCACCATTGAAGCTACATCATCTCACGTGATGATCGGTTTTGGTGTAGTGGATTTGGATCGTGTACCACTTAACAACTATGAGGGATGTTGTATTAAGTGGGAGTTCATTAGTAATTAGATTAAAACATGAACTAATTATCATAAACATAGTCTGAGTAGTATTTTGAATTAATTTTGTAATATTGGCATCCGTTTTCTACCATGCGCTAGTCTTATTATTGAGATAGAAATACTGTTAAAATCTGACAAGAAACTTTACGGATTGGTACCGTATTGTTAAAGAATCAAGAATTGATTAAGTCCTATTGCAAACTTTTAGTAAACCTCACATTGTTGATTCAAAGAGCTATGGTTTCAATTAGTACCTAAAGTTATCTTGTCTCCGTGAAACTTGAAGTTCAAATTTGTTTGAAAAGTAAGGAGCTGAAAATTTAGTTTTCAGAAATAATCAAGGTATGAGATATATGTGATATCTAAGACCTTATTGCAAGATGATAGAATATAATTTGGTGAGACTACATAAACTCATAAGTTTTATGGGAATGTATGAAGGTTGAAGACGCCAGGCGTCCCAATCCTCCAACTATTGGGGCACTAATAATATTCGCATATCCATGAAGTTACCATCCTTAGTATGCACCGTTGCTAAGACTCGTCGTTTCGAAGCATCACGTGATGATCGGGTGTGATAGATTCTACGTGTGCATACAACGGGTGCAAGCCAGATTTGCACATGCGAATACCAAGGTTAAAACTTTACGAGCCTAGCATGTACAGACATGGTCTCGGAAAGTTGTCATGATATGATGGATAAAATTATGAGTGAAATTGTTCATCATATTACAAAGTTACTAATAGTGAAATCTGAAACACTTGTCATATGATGATCAACTTAAAGTAAGAACCTCAAGGTTATTGGTATTTAACCAACAAACCTAGAAGTTAATAATGTTAAAGTGTTTTTCTGAATAATGAGGAAAGCTAAAAGAGAAACTGCAAAAGATATTTTGGCAAAAAGAAAAGAAAAGACTAGAAAGTCTAGCTCATGTGTATATAAATGATATACATGTTATGGTTGTATTCCTAGTTAAGTCACACTATGAAATTCTTGGGTATTAGTACTATATTGGTTGGTATGAAGTGTCATACAAAACAACGCAATACAAGAATAACAATGGCCTAAGTGACTGACAAGGAATATGATAAGGATGCACGTCTGGAACAAAATAAAGTGTTATTATGTTCGTCGTTAGCATTTTATCTAGCCCTTAGAATTTATAATGAAGAACTTAATAATTGTTATTTTGCTCCGGTCAAATGAAAACAATGAGTTGTTCAAATTATGACATTACTCCATGTACGATGGATGAGTTATTATAAATCTTAATGGTGAAACACACATACATAACACTGACGCTAAAATGCCATAAGGCAAATGATTTGAATTCCACTTATTTGTGGAACCGCCATTTAGGTCATGTTAGAAAGGAACGCATGAAGGAACTCCATGCAAATGGATTTTTGGAGTTATTTGATTTATGAATCATTTGGTGCTTGCAAATTTCTTCTAAAAGGAATGACTAAAATACCGTTCATAGGCCAAGAGTTGAACGTGCAACTAACTTAGTGAAAACATACATAATGATATATGTGGTTCACTGGGCATAGTTGTGTGCGGGAGATTCTTCTACTTCATGAAAACTTTCAACAATAAATTGAGTATATATGTGGATATATTCAATAAGAAAGAAGTTTGAATGGATTCAAATAAATTTCAGCATGAAGTGGATATCATCGTAATAGAAAAGTCAAATATCTATGATTGGATCATGGTGAAAATATTTGAATTACGAGTTTTAGCAAATATCTAAGAGAGTCATGAAATTGTTCTACTACTCACATTTCTTGGAGTATCATAATGATGATATAGTATCCGAGAGATGTATCCAAACCTTGTTGGATTAATGATGAGATAAAATATTATGACGCCATTATATTTTTGTGGATTATGCTTTAGTGACTACCGCTTTTACACTGAATAGAGCATCATCATGATCCGTAGAAATGACACCATACGAGTTATGGCATGGGTATGAACCCTAATAGTCCTTTCTTAAAATTTTGGTATGCATAGCATAAGTAAATAAGTTTACAACCAAAATCGGATGAATGTCTTTGTTGGTTATCCCAGAGAATTGATTGGGAATTCTTCCCACTATGTAGACAAAGACAAAAGTGTTTGTCAATGTTTCTTATTTCCAAGAAATTGTTTCTAGCGAAGTATTTGAGTGGGAGGACAATAGAACTTGATAAGGTTTATGAACCTGAGCATAATGATCAGAGTAGCGCAACATCGGAATTGGTTCCGGAAGCGGCCACGACGATCATGGCTCCCATGACTACAAAGTGTTTTAGCCATGGAGATCGAAGTACTTATTGAACCTTGTAGGTATGGTTTACTTTGTGATCAAATAAATGATTTGTGGACAAAGGATTGATTTTGAACAATGATAAACCAACTACAAACAAAGAAGTTATGATGGGCCCTGACTCCATTAAAATGGCAGTAAGCCATGAAATCCAAGATAGATGAATACTTTCTTGAAAGTAAATGGATCTATGAAATTGATGGACTTGGATGAAATATCCTTGAAGAAGCTCAATTTGTCGAAAAGTTGTTTACGACAAAATTCAAAGAGTTGACTACGATAAGATTAGATCTTCCGTAGCAATGCTTATAGTCTATGTGGATTATTCTAGTAATCACTACATATTTCTTTTATGAGATATGCTAGTAGGATGGCAAAATACACTACTTAACAGAAGTGTGTATTAAAGGTGTATACAAGATACAACCAATTGTTTTGCTAGTCCGTAGAATATTAGATAGATATACGAAAATTCAATTGGATGAAGTGAGTATTACGGAGTTGGAATCTTCACCGGATGAAATAGTCAAAGAGTTTTTGATTTCATTAGAGACGATGAAGAGGCTTGCATTTGCAAGAAATTAAGTGGGAGCGCTGAGACATATTTATAATACTTATGTAGATGACATATAGTTGGTTATAAATGATGTAATTATATACTTAATTAAAAAGGTTTCATTGAAAATTAACTTCAATGAAAGGATATGGACCGAAACATATTTAGTGTCAATATCTATGAAGATAGATTGAAACACATAATAAGTTTAAGTCAAAGTACATAGAATGGATATTGAAGTAGTTCAATATAGAAATATTAAGAAAATGTTCTTGTCATGTGAAGGTTTAACAAGACTTGAGTGTATCTGACACTCGATGAGTAAAAACACATGAGTGATTATAGATCACAAATAATATGTACACAATCAGATATCACGTACTCTTAAAAATGTTATGAGCATGTACCAGAATGATTCATGTGGTGATCATTGAAAAACAGTAAGAATATTCTTGAGTACTTTAGAAGATCCAAGGATATATATATAATTTTATATGGTGTAATGACAAACAAATCGATGTAATGTGTTGCACCGATATTAGTTTGGTCGCATATAAAATAAATTTCAATCTCAATTAGGCTAAGGGTTGTTTAAAAGGTAGCACAATGAGATAGAAGTTGTCTATGCTAGATTTAGAAGAGTTCTAAATATTGTGACGGATTCTACAAAAGAAGGCAGTGTATGTCATTGTTTTGATAATGACAAAGGATGTTAAGTCAAAAGGTTCTTTGAGAATTTGGTGTAGTTCCGATAGTGTCAGAACTTTGAAGCTATATTGTGTATGACAATATTAGTGACATATTTCAGACCGCGGAATTAAGGTTCCACCAGATGACCAAACATATTTAATGCCGACTCATTTGGAAATGAGTGATGCGTTGAGACGCAAATAAATTACAAAATACATACGGTTCTGAGTATGTCAGATCCGTTGACTAAAACCTCTCCCGTGAGCAAAACATGATAAAGCACCGGAAGACCAAGGTGTTATATCTTTACAAATGTAAACTAGATTATTGACTCTAGTGCAAGTGGGAGACTGAAGGAGATATGCCCTAGAGGCAATAATAAAGTGGTTATTATTTATATCTTTATGTTTATGATAAATGTTTATATATCATGCTATAATTGTATTAACCGAAACATTAGTACATGTGTGATATATAGACAAACAAAGAAGTCCCTAGTATGCCTCTTAACTAGCTTGTTGATTAATGGATGATTAGTTTCATAATCATGAACATTGGATGTTATTAATAACAAGGTTATATCATTATATGAATGATGTAATGGACACACCCAATTAAGCGTAGCATAAGATCTCGTCATTAAGTTATTTGCTATATGCTTTCGATACATAGTTACCTAGTCCTTATGACCATGAGATCATGTAAATCACTCATACCGGAAAGGTACTTTGATTACACCAAACGCCACTGCGTAAATGGGTGGTTATAAAGGTGGGATTAAGTATCCGGAAAGTATGAGTTGAGGCATATGGATCAACAGTGGGATTTGTCCATCCCGATGACGGATAGATATACTCTGGGCCCTCTCGGTGGAATGTCGTCTAATGTCTTGCAAGCATATGAAAAAGTTCATAAGAGACCACATACCACGGTACGAGTAAAGAGCACTTGTCAGGAGACGAGGTTGAACAAGGTATAGAGTGATACCGAAGATCAAACCTTGGACAAGTAAAATATCGCGTGACAAAGGGAATTGGTATCGTATGTGAATGGTTCATTCGATCACTAAAGTCATCGTTGAATATGTGGGAGCCATTATGGATCTCCAGATCCCGCTATTGGTTATTGGTCGGAGTGAGTACTCAACCATGTCCGCATAGTTCACGAACCGTAGGGTGACACACTTAAAGTTGGATGTTGAAATGGTAGAACTTGAATATGGAATGGAGTTCTAATATTTGTTCGGAGTCCCGGATGAGATCCCGGACATCACGAGGAGTTCCGGAATGGTCCGGAGAATAAGATTCATATATAGGATGTCATTTTATGTGAATTAAAATGATGCGGAAGGTTCTATGGAAGGTTCTAGAAGGTTCTAGAAAAGTCCGGAAGAAACCACCAAGGAAGGTGGAGTCCCGGTGGGACTCCACCACCATGGCCGGCCAACCCTAGTGGGGGAGGAGTCCCAAGTGGACTCCCCCATAGGGGGCCGGCCACCCCCTCCATGGAAGGTGGAACTCCCACCTCAAGTGGGAGTCCTAGCTTGGGTAGGTTTCCCTATTCTATGGAAGGTTTTGGGTTCGGGTCTTATTCGAAGACTTGGAGTCCAACACTTGGGGTTCCACCTATATAATGAGGGGCCAAGGGAGGGGGCCGGCCACCCCAAGACTACAAGCTGGCCGCCCCCCTTGAAGTGGTCGGCCACCCCCTCCCAAACCCTAGCCGCCCCCTTCTCCTCCATATCTCCCGCGTAGCTTTAGCGAAGCTCCGCCGGAGTTCTCCACCGCCACCGACACCACACCGTCGTGCTGTCGGATTCAAGAGGAGCTACTACTTCCGCTGCCCGCTGGAACGGGAGGTGGACGTCGTCTTCATCAACAACCGAACGTGTGACAGAGTACGGAGGTGCTGCCCGTTCGTGGCGCCGGAGCGATCGTGATCAAGATCTTCTACGCGCTTTTGCAAGCGGCAAGTGAACTTCTACCGCAGCAACAAGAGCCTCATCTTGTAGGCTTTGGAATCTCTTCAAGGGTGAGACTCGATACCCCCTCGTTGCTACCGTCTTCTAGATTGCATCTTGGCTTGGATTGCGTGTTCGCGGTAGGAAATTTTTTGTTTTCTATGCAACGTTATCCTACAGCGTGTCGATGGGCTGCCCGTTGGCGGCGACCATCACCCGTGCGGGGCGCGGCTCGACACGGTTATTAGTCGAGTGGGCCGCGCGTGGCGCTGGTGGTGGGCAGTTATTGACGTTGGCGACCGCGCGATTTGCCGCTGCTGAAGAAGCTGTGCGGCTAGCGGATGAGCGCGAGTAGAGTCGTCCTTGTGAGTCAGCGGCGGCGTGCTGTTGCTCCAGGGCCTTAGCGACTAGGGCCTTAGCGTGTTGGACGAGGATCGCGCCATCTCCCGTTTTAGGGAGTCTTGCGAGAACAGCCCGAGCGGCCGCGACGTTGTTGGCCGGAGATGAGTGCAGGGGTAGGCCGTTGGCATCGAATTCCACCCGGGGAGCTTCGGGTGGCGGTGGTGGTGGTGGCGGCGGTGGTGCTCCATGCGCCGTTCTGCTGGCGACAGCCCGACTTGGTTCGGGGATGTCGGGGTTCTGGACTCGGGCGGTCCGGACTTCTCCATCTGGGTCGTCGAAGTTGAGACGCGCACTGGGGAGTCATGCGCGCGGGCGCGCTCCATGCGCAGGCGATTGCGCTGTTGGCGATAGTGAGACACAGCTCTCACTTCGTCTTGCTCGAGGCGGAATTTCTGCCGCTCGGCGAGCTCCTTCTTCCTCTGCTCCTCAAGGGCCACCCGATGCGCCTCAATCTCGGTCGCGTTGGCGGTTGCAGGGAGGGGCGTGGTGAAGGCGTCTTTTGGAGGTACTTCCTCGCCCCCCGCCATGAAGACGGCGATTGGATACTGGTAGTGCGGGGCCTCGATGGAGTCCGACTCGGAGTCGATGCCGAAGAGAGAGAGAACGGAGTCGTCCACAAAGTCGCTCGGGTGAGAGACTGGGGAGATGGAGTCTTTGAACGACGCCGCGGTGATGGAACCGACGACTGACGCCGTACCGGTCGACCCAGCGACTGACGCCACGGCGGTGGATTCGGCGACTGATGTCGCAGCGGTGGATTCGGCGATTAACGCCGTGGCCGCCGAGTCGGCGTCGTCCTCCAGGGCCGGCTCGCCCTCGACGTATACTTCGCCGGTGACCGGGTGAGTGGCAGTGAGGAGCTGCCCCGGCGCGAAGGGGTCGTGCGGCTGGCCAGGACGAGGCTCAGTGGGGTCGCTGACACCGGCGAGCCCGACGAAGAGGTTGATCGTGCCGACCGGCACCATCCAAGCGTGCTCGAGGGGTGATGAGGCCGGTCGGTAGGTGCTTGGCTGGATGTGGAAGAAGTTGCCCGTGGCGATCATCCTGCCAGAGGCGACCGACCGTCGTATTGGCGAGTAGGGCCTCGCCGCAGCTCGAAGGCTTGATGTCCCATGCCCCACGGTGGGCGCCACTGTCGAGGTTTTGACCACGGTAGATGCAACGGGGTAGCACATGAGAGATGTAGAGCAAGGCGGCGTTGGAGATTCCGGAAACGAGTCGGCACACGATGTACCCAGGTTCACGTCCCCTCGGTGGAGGATCGCTACGTCCTGCTATAAATCACTATGATCATACTGTCCCCATCGTTAGGCGACTTGCTTTTGGTATCCGCCGGAGGCGGAGAGGGAGATTGGATCTAATCTGAGTTATGTGTGGGGGTTCCCCTGGTGGCTTTATATATGGAGCCACCTAGGGTTTACAGGTATAAGGCCTCTCGGGCCACTACGCTTCCTTCATGGGCCTTGTGCAGATCGAGTCGCTCCTGGCTTCAGTCGCCAGGACGCTTGGCCCAGTCGCCCGCCGACTGGAGCTGTCCTGGGCTCTCTTCATCTAACGAGTGAGCTGGGTGATGGACCCCCTAGGACGTATCCCCATCAACCGGGCCGGCCAGTTTGGAAGGCATAGAAGAGGCGGCACTACAGGAATGGGGCGGTATGCCGAGGGCCGGGAACCCTCGGCGATAGGCTACGCCGAGGGCCGCCCTCGGCATATCTCCTCGGCGGCTACCTTCCTCGGCAGAGTCACTATTGTCGTCGGCGTAGCCCGGCCCTCGGCGTAGGACGCTACACCGACGCCAAAACCGTCGGCATACAAACTAAAAAAAACCAAATTTCCATTTTCAAAAAATAAATTCCAAAAAAAAATCGAAAAAAATCATTTTTGGCTATGCCGACGGCAAAACCCTCGGCATATAGTTTTAAATTTTTTCAAATTTTAATTTATTTTACACCATTATTTTCTTATTTTCTTATTTTACTTGTTTATCTTTCACCCAAGACACTTTTAACTCCAAGTATACTTAATCTTAGGTCAAATTACAATCATGGTTAAACTTTCCAGTCGGTCACCCATCCTCACACTACTCTAGACTTAGCACGCTTAACTCCTTGGTTCCATTCGAATGAGTTTCCATTACAGAATTGACACATTGCTGATAATAATAGCTTATCAACCCTATTAACCCTTGGACCATGATGTCACACCTCTTTACTTTTGAATTCCAAATAATTACTTAATTAAACAACAATGAATATATAAGTAATAATACTATTGAATTCAAATAACAATAAAATGATTTTTTTGGACTTTTTTCTATTTAATATGGAATAATTAATATCTTTAAATCGAAAATCGAAATTCCATAAATAATATGTCTAAATCGATCAGAAAAATGAGAGAAATCTAAATATAACATCCATATCATCATTTGAACCTAAAAATTAGAGGAATCTAAATATGACATCCAGTTTGCCATCTGGCCAAAATAGCCCCCCTCGGAAGATGCGAAATGGCTGTACCAGGCGCGCTGGTGCACCGTTCGCCAACACGCTAAACGAAAAAAAATAGCAGATAAAGGGATGTGTTATAGACCTAAAAACATTTTTCGCGGAATTTATTGAGCGACGGAAAGTGTACCCCTAGTTCAAATCCGGTCAGTTTTCAACGGATTCGGCGGGACACCGCAGAAAGCCGCAGGGATTCCTAGATACCTAGCGCGCACATATGGCATGTGATATGTGGTCCGGAGGCAGTGTCCTACCACTACACGGAGGTCTCGCGCAATAATAAAATATGCCCCATGTAGCTGCTTCACAAAAAAAATCCCGTTTTGACACCCCAATAATAGTAAAAACCGTCGCCCATGGGTCGGATTGGAAATCCGCTCCCGGGGCCTTTCTTCCCATCCCAGGGACCACACATGTGCCAGATATGGCCTCGTTCCGACAAACTATGAGGTGTCACCGGCCGTTTCCTACTCATTTTACCCTAAAAGCCATAGAACTCAAGACATGATAGCCCTATTTGTGAATGATTTTCCAAAATAATTACCGTATCCCAATTCCGAATTTTGGAGTGGTTACTAGGACACATAAAATGTTGTCATGCGGCTCCGCGGGATTTTTTGACTTCGTTTAAATTGTCATTTGGCTAAAATGGGCCCCACGGAGACGTGGTATGGCCGTACCGGACGCACTGGTGCACCCGTGTACCATCGCGCTAAACAGAAAAATAGCACATAAAGTGATGTGTCGTAGACCTAAAAACATTTTTCCGGAATTTATTGAGCAACGGAATGTGTACCCCTAGTTTATATCCAGTCAGTTTCCAACAGATTCGGCTGGACACCGCAGGAAGCCGCATGGATTCTCAGATAGCTAGCGCGCACATATGACATGTGATATGTGGTGCAAAGGCGGTGTCCTACCACTACGCGCAGGTCTCACGCAATACTAAAGTGCGCCCCATGTAGCTGCTTCACACAAAAAAAAACCGTTTTGGTACCCAGAAAATGAAAAAACCATCGCCCATGGGTCGGATTGGAAATCCGCTCCCGGGGCCTTGCTTCCCATCCCAGGTGCCAAATATGGCCTCGTTCCGACAAACTATGCGGTTTCACGGGCCGTTTCCTACTCATTTCCCCTAAGAGTCATAGAACTCCGGACTTGATAGCCCTGTTTGTGAAGGGTTTTCCAAAATAATTGCCGTATCCTAATTCCGACTTTTGGAGTGGTTACTAGGACACATAAAATGACGGCATGCGGCTTCGAGGAATTTTTTGACTTCGTTTAAATTGCCATTTGGCCAAAACGGGAAACCAAGGATATATAAGAAAGTGTTTGAATTCTTAGTATGTTAACATGGTAATGTACATGATTCAAATATGCATGATTTTGACATAAACGGATAGAGGATGTTTTTCTGAATACGCATTTTTCTGACATCATATGAATTAGTTATAATTTTTACAAAATTAGACAAATTTGAAAAATAGCCTACACCGAGGGTGGCCGTCGGCGTAGCCCTGTCTACGCCTAGGGCCAAACATATGCCGAGGGCTGCCCTCGGCGTAGACCTCGCTACGCCGACGGCAACTCTACGCCGAGGGTCGGACTGCAGGCTGGCCTGGCTGGGCCATACGCCGACGGCCCCGACTTTTGGCCGTCGGCGTATAGCCTGGCCCTCGGCGTAGCCTCCCATTCTTGTAGTGCGGATGCGGCAGTTTCATCGGAAGGCTCTACCTCCCAGAATTTTGACACCGACGTGGATACGGAGTCTAGCGGCTCCAGTGGCGACGGAGTCCCCATCCTAGAAGCGGTATGTGTTCCCCCGGCGTTCCTCTCTGATATTTTTTTCTTGTTGTGTTCTTATCATCCTGTAACTTCATTTTTTCGCGAGGTCTATGCAAATTTCATATGCAGTAAAACAAACTTCTTTCTGCAGATATACCACAGAAGATAGTAAATTGGAGGCATGGTTAATGAGTTCATTTAGGGCTGCAGTTCAGTTCAGATCACTTATAATTGGTTTTCTGGACTCTGTTGCTCTGAAAATTGTAAAATATTATCAAGGATACTAAGATAGCAGATTTGTAATGGTTAACATATGATGTCTAACTATCCTCAAGGCGCTAGTAAATGCATGCTCTGGATTTCTATTTCCCGGGAGCACCAACCAGAACATTTTATGTTTATTTTTGTGAGAATTAGTTGCCATACCATCGCTTTCCCCATATGTTGGTGTCCTGGATCATGCTTGATATTATGTGTTGCTTTCATGATATTTTTGTATAGCTTTCCTCATCTAATATGACCACATTTTCTTATGGACCACATCTTCTACTTTCTTTTCTCGAACCACATCTTATACTAAAAAATATATGTGTTTGAAATTGATACATGAGACAGGTATAGGAAATGAAGCGATCCATACATGCACATTAAAAAAATGAGATTCTGACAGCTCCTACTGAAGAGGAGGTGTTTGAGGCAATCCCACAGACGGAACTCAATAAAGCTCCTGGTCCGAATGGTTTTCCGGTGAAGTTTTATCAAAAAAAAATGGAAAGTAATAAAACATGATTTGATGGTGCTGTTCTCTCAGTTTAGTAAAGGGGAATTGCCCCTGTACAAACTGAATTTTGGTGTAATCACGCTACTTTCCAAGAAAGAGGATGCAGTACAGATACAGCAATATAGACCTATCTGCCTCCTGAATGTTTGTTTTAAAAAATTTATGAAGGCTGGTACTAATCGTATCTCAGGGATTGCTCCAAGAGTGATAAAACCAACCCAATCAGCCTTTTTGCCGGGTAGGAATATTTTGGAAAGAGTGGTCATTTTACATGAAACAATTCATGAGTTACATACAAAAAAGATGGATGGGGTATTGTTTAAAAGTGATTTTGAAAAGGCTTATGATAAAGTTAAATGGCCTTTCCTACAACAGACCTTGAGGATGAAGGGTTTTGCTCTTGAATAGGGCCAATTAGTTCAACAGTTTGTTCAAGGAGGAAGCGTAGGTGTTAAGGTTAATGATGGCATTGGTCATTATTTCCAGACAAAGAAAGGTTTGCGGCAGGGGGATCCTTTGTCCCCATTGTTTTTTAATATTGTGGTAGACATGCTGGCTATCCTAATTGAGAGAGCAAAAGAGGATAACCAAATAGGTGGGTTGGTTCCTCATCTTGTTGAGGGTGGCCTCTCCATATTACAATACGCCGATGATACCATTCTTTTTTTGGAGCATGATCTACACAAGGCGGTTAATATGAAATTAATATTATGTTTGTTTGAGGAATTATCAGGACTTAAGATTAATTTCCATAAGAGTTAGATTTTCTGTTTTGGAAAGGCCAAGGAGGAGGAGGATCAGTACAAACAGATCTTTGGAAGTGATGCTGGATCACTCCCCTTTAGATACTTGGGTATTCCTATTCACTACAGAGAACTTAAAAATTCTGATTGGTATCCGGTAGAGACGCGATTTGAAAGCAAATTGGGATGCTGAAAAGGGAAATTACTATCCTATGGTGATAGGTTAGTCCTTATCAATTCAATGTTATCGAGTTTACCTATGTTCATGTTGTCCTTCCTACAAATACCCGTTAGGGTAAGGAAATGTCTGGACTTCTATAGATCTAGGTTCTTTTGGCAATCTCATGACAATAAAAGAAAATATAGACTTACTAAATGGAACATTGTGTGTCGTCCACAGGATCAAGGGGGGCTAGGTATTGAGGTTCTTGAGATTAAAAACAAATGCATACTGAGCAAATGGCTCTTCAAACTTCTTAATGAAGAAGGGGTATGGCAAGAGTTACTTCATAATAAATACTTACGACATAAGACTTTAGCTGAGGTTCAGGCTAAGCCTACTGATTCTCCCTTTTGGAAAGGGTTGATGGAGGTTAAGGGGGAGTTTTTTTCTAGAGGTTTTTCCAAAGTGGGAAATGGTATGAATACCCGCTTCTGGGAAGATACGTGGTTAGGAAAAACTCCTTTAGCACACCAATATCCATTATTATATAATATTGTACATCACAAAAATGTAACAGTCGCCCATGTTTTAGCTCAACCACCACTCAATATTACTTTTTGTAAGTGGTCCTCATGGGTAAACTTATGTCGCAAATTGATGAGGGTAAACTTGAGTGAAGATAATGATCGATTTGTTTGGGATTTGACATCGACAGGGCTCTTTACGGTTAAGTCTATGTATGAAGATCTTTTGAATGTCCATACTCCTTTTTGCGAAAATATCTCTGGAAAGTTAAGATGCCTCTTAAGATAAAGATTTTCATGTGGTTCTTGAGTAACAAGGTTCTTTTAACTAAAGATAATTTAGCCAAGCGACACTGGAATGGATGTACGAAATGTGTTTTCTGTGGGGATCAGGAGACTATACAACATCTTTTTTTGGACTATCCTTTAGCTAAACTTCTTTGGCGTACAGTTAATTTCACTTATGATCTTCCACCTCCATCAAATATTACTAATATGTTTGGTAATTGGTTGAATGGAGTAGATAAACAATCTAAGGCTTTTATCCGAATTGTGGTTTCTGCTTTATGTTGGTCTATATGGAGGGTCAGAAATGATATTATCTTTAACAGGAAAAATTCTTTTCATTTTCTGCAGGTTATTTATATGGTTGCACATTGGATCCAGCTTTGGTCCCTCCTTTCGCCGGAGGGAAAGCAGGATGCTATGGCTACTGGGTGCACACGGCTCCTGATGGTCGCTCAGGATATCTTGTGCCAGGCTGGTTGGCGGCATACTAGGAGGATTTGTTGATGAGTCTTCCTTTTTTATGATTTGTTTCTTTTCTCTGATTGATTTTTATATCAATCAGTGGTGATACTTGAGATGTAAACAATACTTTGTCTAAACGTATCTTTAATAAAAGGCCGTGTGCATCATCACGATGCAGAAGCCGGGGTATTTCCTCATTTCGAAAAAAACATGCACCTTGAAAGTGTGATCTGGAAATTTAAATGTAAGATGGAAATGTCCTTGACCATATATTCTTAGCGACAACATATATAAAAAACATTGCCGTCTCTGAAGTCAACACATCAGATTTTTTCAAAAAAGGGCGCTTTATTACTTCAGAGTTTGACGTAATACACCCGACCTCTGCATAATTAGGATGCACATAGCCGTTCGTGATACAACCAAACATAAAAGGTTCAAACTGAAAGTATAGCTCTCATACAAAGGTGAGCAAATCAGGGTGAAGGAGCCGGTATCCTCAGACTATGCAGCCACCCATGTTGGATAATAAACTCCTTGGCCGAATTCTCCAATTGTGTAGATACGTATACCAATTGAAGTGTCACACACATATACGGATATACCTTGAAAAATTGTGCTCTGGAGATTTAACTGCAAAGTCGAAATGTCCTTGTAAACAATATGTGTACTTGTTGCTTGTGGGCATAAAAATTATGCTATGAAATACATATGTCTTCATTGTGTTCAGTTGGGTAAATCCAGGTTCGGGGCTAACCGTTGCTCCTTCTTCCCCAATAGGGTGAAGTTCGCAACCTTGTGGATTGGGGAAAAGAAATTTCAGAAGGGAGGACCTCTGATAGGTATGACTTTGTTGCCACAATTTTGTTTCAACAATTTCAAATTTTGAAACCATACTTGTTCATAATCATCTTCTCTAGTATAAATGCTTGGGTGCTTCTATTGCTTGTAAAGCTGGATAAGTCCTATATTTTGTCTTCATATTGCTATGTAAATCTCTATAACAAAACCTATGTTATATCGCTTGCCTATCTTTATGCCTTTAACCCAATCTTTAAAAATTGCTTTAGTCATTTTGTCGTATTCAATATTCATTCATAGGAGGGTTCATGTGGCCAAGTCATCACTTGTATTGACGTCAGGTGCTGCCATCTTGCCTCATCCTTCTAAGGTAACAACTGTTCTGCATCTGCATGTTTTCTTTTACAATGTGTCATTTTCATGTCTTGAAAAAATTGCAGAAGCAATTTCCCCTTTTTTCTCCGAGAAACCCAATTCCGCTCCATAGTTATGTTAATTGCTGAAATATGTGAATGTTGGTTGATTTCGCATTCTGTGTACCTATCTTTCCGGCACTCAATCTGATTACTCAAAAGATGGTTCTTTTCCAAAAACTTAAAAGATGGTTGTGTTTTGCACTAGATTGTGTCCAAGATTGGCCAGTAAGTTTTATGACAGAACAAAGAAAAACTGTAATGTGATACTATGGAAGCATGTTTTTTTTATGATGTTCCCTCACGAGTATTTAACCAGTATATATATAGAATAATATTTCTGGTAAAAAATGGAGGTGTGTGGTGGTATATATCCCACTTTGAGAGAAAAATGTCTGGAGGAAATGAGTGGCCTGGTAGTTTTATGTTAGGTTCAAGAACGTGCAAAATCTGCATGAAAGCAAATTTTAGTTATCAATCGTAATTTCTGCTGTAAACTGGCAGTCATTGGTACCAACCTTGCAACCTGGGGTGCCAATTATGACAGCAGCGTGCTTGTCGGCGTCGCTGCAATCGATTGGAAGGGCTGGGGTGTGAAGACAGTGAAGCAGAAGCAGATCCCAAGAGTTGCAGCACCTGCCTGACAGCATCCAAGTTCTGGACCGTCGGGTGGCAGAATACCACAACCCTTGCTCACAACCTCTACCACGAGAGAGGCACACAATTTCTCTTCTTGAGATACAAAGTATACACAAAATCAGAACTAATGGTTTATGGTTTTAATTTCCCACATCAAATTGAGAAGGGGGTTGATCCCTTAAAGCTTGTAAAGGTGCGAATGATTACCGAATTTCTCCTGTCAGTCCTTGCACCTTGTGAACAACTAAAAATTAACACTTGAATTTCTACTATGTTTCTAGAATTATACAATTGATCTAGAGGAAGGTGATGTCATTATAACAGCAACAAATGGCCTTTTCGACAATGTCTATGAGCAAGAAGCAGCAGCCATGATCTCGAGATCTTTACAGGCAGATTTAAAACCGACGGTAAGGATCAACTTTCCTTTAGATAATGTGCCCAATCGTTGTCGCAAGATTCAACAATGACATGATTATTTTACTTGCAGGACATGGCCGAGCACCTGGCTGCTAGGGCACATGAGGTAGGGTGGTCTGGAGCAGGGACAGGCCCATTTTCAGATGCTGCCCTCGCGGTGGGTTACCTAGGTTTCAGTGGGGGGAAGTTGGATGACACAGTTGTTGTTGTGTCCATCTTCCGGAGATAGGAAGTTTAATTATAGAAGTCCCACCTGTGGAGAGAGGCTATTCTGTTTTGGTCGAAGCACTGCTTGGAAGCGTTCCATCTGTCGGCCATCACACTCAGGTACTGTTGTCAAGAAGTTCAGTGGCAAGCATGGTGCTTCCCCCTGGTAGACACCTGGTCTTACGACCAAAGGTTTCAAATTAGGAAGTGGTCTATGCACTCTACTAGTAGATTTTTTTTTACTTGGTGTGAGTGTTATGTGCAATTTTTTGGGCTATATAGAATGTGAATATGTGATATTGTATCCTGATCTCCGAATTGAGTTATAAACTAGAGTGGCCAAGAACTAGCCATCTAGGGATGTCCAAAGACAACCATGCATAGGAACTAATATTGATAAAATACATTTATTGGAACATTGTGATGTTAAGTTGTTACCGGATACCTTGCCACACTGGTAACTATAGTTTTTTTTCATTACTATGAAGGGAAAGCCATGCAAGAATGTCGCTGATGAGAATCTGTTAGCATACCCATTACTCTCAATTTACCATTAGAACAGGACCACTCAAACTTCTGGCTCTTTTGAAATTTCTGTTAGAACAAGAGATCAACTTCTCAAACTTCGAACTCCTTCTCTCTGTTGTATGTGTTTAATTCCTCTCTTCCACACTCTTCTGAAATTCTAAAACAACTGCAACAAGGATTGAAAGAAAATAGGAAAACACTACCCTGAACCCACAGAGAAGAGTTTATCACCAAACAATAAAAAACCAAGAGCGAGAAAATATTGATTTGACAATTGCAAGCCGTTCTTTGATTTAAAGTTTCAAATATTAGGCCAGCTGATTCTACTAGCTCCATGATAAGAAAATAACCGAAGTAATAATTCCTTTGACTATCATACATGAATCTGTCTCCATCACGAAAAGTAGTCTAAAAATAGAGAAAAACAGGAGCAGAGGGCCAACTAATAATGAACGAAAAGCACCAAGAGGATCCATGCTTTGTCCTGATCTCTACTTCACATTTCCCCTTTCATTGGCCTCTTGTTATTCCTTCTCGTGTTGATACTTTGTTGTTCCTTGTGATGAGAAGATTCGCTTGGCATGTCATTTGTGCTCAAGAATCATGTTGTTCTCAGGGGCCAGCCCAACACAAGCCCTAAGGATGTTCTCGAGCATGGCCCTCTGCTTGGCCAGTGCATTAACCACTGGTGTCCCTGGAGGAACCTGTTCCAAGAACCAAACTCTTTTGTAAACAAAAAATACTTATTCAACTTGCCAACTGAAAAGTTTTTCTATGAGTATAACTCTAGTACTGACAACTAATTTGTAATGAAAACTGATTGCACTTACAAGTGGAGCCTTGCTTAGATAGCTCAAGATGGTGGCCACTGGATGGAAAGAATGGAACTTCTCCTACACGGTGAGATGAAATAAAAATTAAATTAAACATGATCATTTGTGAAATATCAACTGATCTTACAATGCCTCCACTTTCAGTTACCTGGCTCTGCGCTTTCAGTTGGATCCTGGTGCTGAGCTCAGCCAAGAGCACCAGATCAAGGATGATAGGTGCAGCGAGAAGCGAGTCCTCACAAGTATTGTGCAACACGATGGTGTTCTTGCCACCCATGAAAATCTCCGAGGTGTACTCGTCCATGGCCCTCTTGCTGTCCCCGACATACGGCACATACTGCAGTATCATGAAAGGATCGTTTAGGTTTCAATCAAAAAAAAATTGAATCTTTGAACGTGCATGCAAGGTGGCGAGCAATAGTTAACTCCAAGGGACGAACCTTGATGACGATGACGTGGTCAGGGTGCTCCCCTGGGTTGTAAAGGATATTGTTGCTAGCAACCATGTCATCCACCACACCGCTCTTGGAGATCTCCTTGGATCGGAATACCTGCGGCGCCGAGAGGTTCATGCCGTCATTGTTTCCAAGGTGGTTATAGCTGGCAATAGAGGTAGGCTGAAAGCAAAACACAAACATCATTAGTCTCTTGAAATTTTTGTTGTTTGGTAATGGAGGATTTGAATCAACACTGTCCATAAGTTTCTTTTAAGGATACCTTGATTCCAGCACCAACGAGGAAGTCAACCAGGACTGACTTCATCTTAGTTTGCCCGCTCTTGAAGTCATCACCACCGATCAACGAATTCTTCTTGATGGCCAGCTCAATCAACCCTGCGCACGAATGCACAAAAAATCAATCTTAGCATCGTTCAAATCCAGGAATGGAAGATGGAACACCAAAAATATTTAGTTTCTTCTGCGTAGCTAACTAGCTACATACACACCAGGCACGAAGGTGTTCTGAGGACTCCCGTTGACAAATGGTACTCCCTCCGTTACACAGGCTATCGCGTACATGGTTGACGGTGAGATCTCAGCCTCATTCTTGTCGAGAGAAGCCAAGAGGTTGTCCATGGTATCATTGAGCCCGACGACAACATCACTATACCGTTCGGTGTTGGCTGTCCACAACACAACCACCTTGTCCACCTTGTTCTTCTCCTTGAACTCCCTGTTCCGTTCAATGTAAAATCCACTAGCATGAACAAACCGAACAAAACTCCTGTCTGAATGTGCTGATCTAATTGTGTACCTGATGTCCTTGATGATATGGTCCACCTGCTCCTTCTTGGTGCCCTTTAGTATATTGTTAGCGCGGGAACCTTGGTTTGCTGCGATGAAGTCCGGGTTGAAGATGCCAGGGAGGGGCACCATGGACTCCATATGGCTCCTGAGCTGCTTCTGCAGGTCAAAGTCTAGTACTTTGGCTCTGCCCATGGCATCAGCCAAGTTCATGCTGCTGATGTCCCATCCACCAAACACAATGTCGTTCGGGTTCACCTGCAGAATTGAATTGAAACAAGGAAAATCCTTAAAATGCATGCAATGTTCAGCACTAAAAACATTTTCTCCCTAATGTGACCATTGTAATACGGAATTTTCAGTGTATTTATAGACAAAGTATATGTTCTTGTCTCACAAACAAATCTCAAAAAAATTTACTACTGCCCAAAAAAAACAAGAGGAGATTTAATTAAGAAAAATAGACTACCATGGGTACAAGGCTCCTGAAAGGTGTGTAGACCTCCTCCCCGTTGTAGCTGCCAACTCTGACTGTGGAAGCCTGGGTTAGGGAGCCGAAATAGTTAGCCTTGTGCACCTTCTCCTTGGTTGACCATGAAATTCCCCTGGAGAAAAGCCCATCGGAAAAAAATAAACATTATAAGACACGGTTTAGGAGCAATTAGTTGATAAAACTATGCGGATACGTTGAACCATTTGAACATCGCTGATCTGGTTACATGCAAGGGTGCATCGAGCAATTAATTTGTTAAACTATGCAGATACATTAGACCATTTGAACATCCACTGATCTCATTACATTCAAGGGGGCGTTGAGGAATTAATTGATAAAACTATGTAAATACACTACATCATTTGAACATCTGACTGATCTGATTATAAGCAAGGGTACATCTCTCAATATGTGTTTCTTTAATTTCCATGCCGAAAGCTATATGGTTTATATTTAGGAATGGAGGGAGTATTATTTTTTCACCTTGTTCTTTTATAAAAAGAAATAAGATGATTTTTATCGTCGTTAAAAAAATCATCGCTAATTTTACAGAATGGTGAACCAATGCGCACATCGAAATCTAGTTTATTGGGTAGACGCAGCTGTTGCTGCATGCACATGGGTCATCTGATGCCTGTGTGGGTGAGAGCTTGTGCGCAGTGGTCTGTTTCCGGTGGGTCCAGGATAGGACCATTTGTCCCTATCGGTTTGTTGGTTTTGTGTGAGACTTCTGATCCATAACGTAAATCTCCGCCAGTGGACCCAAATACTTCCTCAATAATCCTAGACGTACGGGCGGTTTGGTTTACAAAAACTTCTACGGGCTGACGTGCAATGAATTTGTTGGCTGCGTTTTGATTCCTCCCTTGAATCACGGGTCACATTCAGATTTTGTGCACTGCTTGATGTTGTCCGTAAGAAAATTTTGTAAGATATTTTTGTAGGTGTAGCATTACTCATACTTTCTGGACCCATCTGTCTGTCTCCTCTTGGCTTGAAAAACATGCCGAGGTTGAGCAGTGTTGTTCTTTACGTGTACTTCGCTCTGCCGCCGTTCTGACCAAGACTGAACCTTTCCTATTTTCCCAGCACGCTCTCTCTCTCTCTCTCCCGACCCCGTCCCAATCTCCTGGCGGCGGCGCAGCGGCAGCCGGGCAGCGACGAGCTGGCGCCAGTGGCTACCGAGACTAGCGGCGGCAAGCGGCAGGTAGCGCCGCGATGACGAGGTCAACACCCCGGGCGGCTGCCTCCACACCACAGGGAAAATGAGACCAAGGGGAAAGAGATCCCCTTTCCCTCGCCCCTCGGCGGTGCTGGCCGCTATCACGCATCCTACCTCCGCGTCGTCACCCACCCCTTCAACATCATGTCCTCGCGCCGGGAACTCGTCGGCGGCATAACCCGGCTACGGCGGTCATCAGGGAGAAGGACGACCTGCGCCTCCAGATGTGCCTCCTCCGCAACATGGTGGCTGGCCTGCTGATGCTTCTCTCCTCCGGTGTTGGGGACGACGGGCTGCCGCTGCACGCCGGTGAGTAGGGGTACTCTGGCATCACGTATGTTCCTCTCTTGCTAATGGAATACTGCGGTTTCTCTTGCACTGATTGATGGTAGAGCCCAATGCGGCGGTGACGGCGAGGATGGGTGGCGTCGGGTTCATGAGGGCGCCCAACAGGGCTCATGCATCAGGGCATAAAAGAATGAGAAGGAGGGGGCGACCTGTCGACTAGCATCTTTGACGGGGGGATGATAGTCCAGATCAAACAGGTAAGCCCTAACCGTTGCTCCTCACCTTTCATCTGTGAGACCTCTGTACTCTCATCGGGTTTAATTGTTCATCTATCACACTTCTTTTTGCAGACATGTGTTCCATACTTCCATGCAAGTGCTAGGAGGTAGGAGCAGTAAATTTCCTTATTAAGGTGCTGCCACATATAATATCAGATTTATCTAGCTATACTCTTGGATTCAATCTTTGTAGATGTTTGGTTTCTGTTTCTCAGATGAGCTTGGTTAATTTCTTCCTTGGTGGTGCTTCGATCTGACAATTCACAAGGACCCCGCCTCTCCTTTGTCCTCCTTAATTTGTTTGTGCAATGAATGTTTTATT
Source organism: Lolium perenne (assembly GCF_019359855.2). Taxonomy (NCBI): domain Eukaryota; kingdom Viridiplantae; phylum Streptophyta; class Magnoliopsida; order Poales; family Poaceae; genus Lolium; species Lolium perenne. The sequence goes on from NC_067245.2 coordinate 312,199,527, forward strand.
TCGACAGTGATTATTTGTTTGTACAATACATGCTTTAGTCTTAAAAATGATTAGACTGAATGATGGTTGTTATTTATTTTTCCTTCGAGGCATTAGGTTTCGTATAAGCTGTGAATGTATAAAAATTCAGAATCTATAGGAAGATCGATACAAAAATATTTAGATGATATATCATTCTATATATATGTGCATCTATGGTGATCATTTGTTCTTCCGTTGTGTTTTTCTCATTCGGTACTCTTGAATTTAATTTGCTGATTGGTTCTCCAGACATGAGTGCAGATCTGGGGAGGTCTAGAAGAGGAAGAAGCTACAGTAGAAAATTTATTAAGAAGCTGCCAAAGGTTTCACATCAGCCTCATGCTTTTCATAATAAACCATAGTATATCTCTTTCTTGAATCATGTTGTGGTGTACCCACTCCCATCAGTTTGTGTACATGTACCCTTGTTAGTCTTTTATAGTTCACATGTCCAGCTTTCATTTTATATTGCAGTTGAAAAAAAACCATCTGATTGTGTGATTAAGCATTTGCTATATCAGCAATCTAGACAAGCCCAAAATCAACCCTATGTATAGACATATGATATATTTCCTTAATGTGCCTGTTTATTTACTAAGAGTTGTTTGAACATTGTGTGACTAGATTTGTTCACTACGAGTCTTTATTTGGAAACTCTGCATTTCGTAACCTACCCTACAACCTGAGCTGTACGAACCTCCACAATGGGTATTACTAGAGTTGGCAATGTCGCATTCTCTTGATAAGGATAAGGCACTTAATTTCTTTTGACTGCAGTTTTGACCGGTCTGCATATCGATCAGGCGATAATCATGCCTTTTGTTTGTTCGAGAATTTTTCACCAGTTTGACTGTTTTTTCTCATCCACTCAGTTAAGATCTCGTTTATTATTTCTTTCCAGAGTTGTTCTTGAGGGACACACGGCTGGCCTCGAAGATGGACCTTCATGTATGCCCCATCTAAACCGCATCTCTAATTTATAGTACCACACAACAGCTTCAAGCAAACAACCCTGTGAGCTAGCCGATCATCAGATGTATTACCTATCAAATGCTTTGTATAAAATCTTGAGAAATTAAAGTGAGTTAACTTCTACTTCCTCAATAACAATTTCAATTGACTTTTCACAATTCTGATTACTGCTCCAACTTATGTTGGAAGGCAGCCAAATATTAGGAGCCAAAATGGAGCAATTGTCTTCGACATACTGGAAATTCATTGGAGTCCAGCCATTATATTGAAATGTTGCTATCCCTTCAAGCTCTGTTTTCTGCTTCTGCCCCTGATGATTCTCAGGGTGTTGTTGTTGCACGACTGGTCTGAGTTGGATCTTTGCTATTTAGTTCCATGTTTTAACCGACCAATACTTATGGGAGCTTACTATGCATTGGGTGTTAAATATAGATTTCCTCTTCATGAGCTAATATCTTTTGCCTGAAGTTCAGTTATGTACTTGGCCAGAACTGCCACATAATACCTACGGTACAATAGCAAAAAAGTGATGGAGAGTTGGGTCTTGCTATTTAGTACCATGTTTTAACACACCACTTTTGCCATGGGGGCTACTATGCATTGGGTGTAAATTCCATGCAGCGAAAGTTCAATGTTTAATATATTTTCTCTTTGTGTCTTTTAGTCTACAATTTCTTTTATCTTATTGGAGATGAAAGGCAGGTTCGCAAAGTCAAATTAAATATAGCCATGGTCATGTTGCTAGATTTTAGAATTTTATTTGAGACTTTAGCTTTCTGTGTTTGGTCCATAGTGTTAGATGTTCATGATATGTACATAAGACAGGCCAACTTATATTAAACCTTTACGATTACTAGGACTTTCTTTTCTCTCTGTACTTTTCGACATGCATGTGATGCATTTCTTGAAGGATTAATCATGTGATATTGTGGGTTTGCTCAGCTATCTTCTCTTTACATATTTTGGGCTAATCCTATGGTACAATAGCATGGAAGTGTTGCTGTACTGTAATTGGTTTCAGTTGTTTGTATTGTGTTTCAAGACGTGAAGCCTTACCCCGGAGTTATTTCTACATCTCAGTGCGAATTTCTTATAGGCTCCATGGGCAATATTTGAAAAAACACGTAAATATTTGGAATGCATATTAGAACTTGATGAGCTCAAGCTACCTACATATTTAATGCTGATAGCCTCTCACTTTCGTTTAGTTACTGAAGTACTGAGGTTGTACCTAAAGACGGTCTGGTTTGCGCCACCTACTGTTCTATTATATTGCAATAAAAGTTTGTTGCCCTTTTTTCTATGTATGATATGATTTTGTATCTACACTTTTTACATCGTGTTTCTGCTTGCTATTTTTTTTATTTATACTGTTTCCTATTCTCCAGGTCAGTTCATCAATCTCTTGGCATGAGCTCTTCAATTGCTTCTTCGTATTTGCCATTGAAGTGACATAGGTCAACATACAGAAATGCTGAAATAGCATGTGTTGTACAGTTTTATGTGGAGACTTTCTAATGTTCTATATCTTGTTGTATATATAATACGTTCTCTGTGCTTTACTACCTGAGGATTCTCTCCATGTTGTTCCTTTGGCTGCTCTACACAATTATATTTTATCAAACACAACAGTTATGGCCAGTACTATGTTGGATTTGTGTGAATTATGTGTAGTTTACATCACTTCAGCTAAATGAAAGCTCTGTTTGTATCTTCTACTGGTGCTGATTTATCGTAGTGTGTATACAAGCAGATATTCTGTCTTTGAAAATGCACCTCACACTAAAAGAAGAGAAGATACATAAGATAGTTTCACGTTTACAAATACCATGGTGTAAAGGAATCTCGATGAATTTCTACACCTTGATTTTCCAATGTGGAGATTAGAGTGCTTGATTTTTTTCTATGTAGGGAGGGGAATGAAGTAGCGGCCAACTTGAAGATGTGAGTTTGGCCATAAGTAGTATATAAGGCTGGCAAAGAAAAAAAAAAACTCACAGAATGAAACTAGGCCTCGTTTTGGGCAAGATTGGGCCGCTACTAACCGGTGAGGAGGCACCCCAACCACATTAGATCATTTGAACATCTGACTGATTTGATTCCGATCCCCATCGACCCAACATCAAATATGTGACGATGAAAATATACTTATGCATGCAAGAAGAGATCTGTTAATCGATCTGTATCCTAGATTAGCTAGTTTAAACTTACAATTTGTTTGCGATGACCCCGGCTGTGAGGGTGGTGCCGTTGTTGCCGCCCCATCCGACAAGCATCACCCTGCGCGCATGCACCAGCGACACACGATGCGATTGAAGATGTAGAGATGAGACTAATTTATTCAAAACCAACAACATTGTGGAGTTGTTGAAGAACAATTACCCGAGCTTTGGGACGGCGGTGCTGGTCTTGAAGTTGTAGGTGACGGACTTGGGACGCACCACCCAGCTTCCCTCCGGCGTCGGCGCCACCTCCGTGGTGTCATACCGGTACTCGGACTCGATCTCGCCGGCGCCGTACCGCACATGCGGGCTCTCCACCTTGAACCCCTCCAGGAACATCTTCGTCGACAATTGGTGACTGATCTTTTCGGTTCGAGTGGATCCGATTTCAGATATACAGGAATCCCATTCTTGTGGGAAGTCATTTTATAGATCACTTATCGCCTTCATCGATGGACCTGCGCACAGTAGTGCTTGCGAGCGGGGACGCAAACACCTGTCGCCCAGTCCTCTAACCTCGTAAGTGACTTTACACGAATGGACTAGGACCGTTTCTACTCCCGACAGCATCACACGTTATCTATTTTTAGGAAGTTTATTAAGCCCGCAGGTTTCCGAAATAAGCGCATGCATGCATGACCCAGCAACGCGCTGGCGTGCGCGCACATGTACGAACCAGGCAAGCTCTGGCGGTCACGCCAGCCAGACGTGGATACCGGCATGTCTCCGCTTTTTTTTTCTTTGCGTTTTATTATCTGGTGCATTTAAGGCGTGATAATTTCACCGCGAATTATTTTTAAATAATACTTTTTTATTAATTTCAGAAATAATACTTGTTTTTAACTTTTTACACGAATAATACACCGTCGGGTTCTTGGAAACCAAAATTTAAAAATCGGGATAGTCGATCCCGAAACGAGGCGAATCTAGCCCTGCCGCGCCGAGTCGGAGTCATGGAGCCCGACTTGCTTTAATCGCGACGGAATCCCGAGGAAAGGCGTGTCGGCTGGTCGGCCTGCCAGCGGCAGACTTGTCGCGTCGTAGAATCCCGAGGGGGAGGAATCGGTGTCCTCGACCCCGACTCGGTTGCTTCGGGTATCTCCAGCCCGAGATTCCCCTTGCATAAAATCGACCGTGCACGTCGCTGCTCTTCTTCCTCCTCAGTTCTTCCTCACAGCAGCTCCTCTTTCTCTCTCTCTCTCGTTTCCTCTCAGCTCCACCTCTCTTTTCTCCCATTTAGCTACGATTTGTCCAACATTTTGCTGTTATTTCACCACCAAGTGCTGTAGAATCACCTGATCTATAGATGGGTTAGATTTGAGAGCGTTTTGGTGGTGGTGGTAGAGGTGGGTGGTGGTGGTGCTTGTGGTGACCCTGCATACTGTGGTGACCCTGCATACCACTGCATGTTGTAGTATGCCAGTCGTTGATATAACATTCACGAAGTACCATTCCGCAAATATTACATCCCTCAGAGTAGTACAACAGAACATAGCAGGTCCATAACTCATTCATTTATTATTACAAATATCATACACATATCGTCTTGGAGCTCCTCTGGGGTCCTAAGAGGAATACTCCTGGGTTCGAGGCGAACCCAACTTAGCTTACAATATAGATGTCTCATTAAGTTATACATTTATCTTCTCAAGCAGCTAAATACTAAGAGTTCGGGCTGCTCGGCTACTACTACTACTCGAGATGTTCAGGCTTGATCTCCTCCGGAAGCCTCCCCGGTTCCGTAGACGATGAGGTAGTCTACGCCCTCGATACCTCCAGAGAGGTCTGGCTCTTCATAACCGATGATCTCGGCTCCTTCATTGTTGTCGTAGTCCTCCTCCAGACGATTCAGACAATCTAAGCATGGGGTTTAAGAGTGGTATGAGTACGAGCGTACTCAACAAGTTCACTATAGATAAGAGGTGTTTTAATGCTCTAGCTACGATATTAGACCAGAAAGTCTAATATCAATGCAAGTTTTGATAAACATTTCTTCAAGAGATTGCTTTTATTCCAAAGAGCTATGTCCGTCAGCCTTCACCGGTTTACTAGAACTTCATGGAGCTCCTTTCCGGCCGCGTCAGCTTCCTTATCCCGAACAGGAGTGACAGGTCACAGTTCTTTACACTCTGCAGAGGTGTGTTGCTTTACCCATAAGAGATCTTAACCTTGGTGCCAACCGGGCAGCTTTCCCGTCCACACTTCCTTCGGTGTGAGGCCCGGTATAAGGTCTAGCCAATCATGTTCCTCCGCTACCTCGAACACCCACCCTTTGTTGCATGCCCCGACCCTGGGTCCACGCCGGTCCCATTATTCCCATATATTTCAGGGTGGACCCCGACCACGACGACAGTCTGGGATCGAACCAAACTCCTTCGCCGGTAGCTGCAACCCATCATAGACCGCAATACCGTGGGGACTTAGGACTCCCCAGCCTCACCATCTTGCTCCTTCGGGCGACAAGTGTACTACGGACAATGCCGTGGGGACTTAGGACTCCCCAGCCTCACCAGCTTGCCCCCTTGGATTACAAGTGTACTACGGTAAAGCGCATCCGTTGATGAACGAGAGGTGGAAACACTTTTGACTACTCCGTCCCACTCCGGATCTTATGGTTAACACGGTATTACGGCACAAGAATCACTGGCGACATTTGTTGTTTAATCCTAGATGGATATAAACCCTTGCAATGGAACCTCCACCATATCAACACAATCCATGGTTCCATTGCCCACCACATAGTCATATTCATAGTTATGAAAGTAGTGATTTTGGTTTTTATGCAATAGTGATAACCATAGTACTTTGCAAGTAATTTGATAGAAATACACAATTGACATGAGCAAGTGATGAACTTGCCTGAACACTGCAAAGTTTTGCAGTTGGAAGGTGTGGACTGACCCTTGTCCTCTGTCTCTGAAAAATAGCATCATTGTCCGATAAGGGCAATGGTTAAAGAAGCAATTATGCATGCTTTCCATTTTTAGGGTTTATTCCCCCCTTTCCGATGACTTATTAATTTATGTGAGAGGTAATTACTAAGAATGGTTTGGAGATACTTATCTTAGGGTAAATACAATCTTGAAATATTGTCAAGATGTTTTTAAAGTCCAAATGCATTAATGGACTTATTTTTTTTATTGAAAATAATATGTGTGATTTAAATCCTTATTTAAATCCTCAAATTAAGACTTATTCTTATTTGTTTTCAAAAATTCTCTTTGCTATTTTATTTAAATAGAGAATTTTATACTGATCAATTTTCATATTTTTAATTATTTTTTTAGAGATTTTCTCAATTTTCTATTGGATTTTAAAGTTTCTGGTTTTTAATTGAATTGTGAAAGGTCACAATTGCCCCTGGGCCCACCTGTCAGTGGAGCCCAGTGGGTTGGGCTAGACCAGCTCGGGTCCAACCGACCCGAGCGGTCGCTCGCTCACTCTCCACCTCGCGCCGCTCGACCTAACCCTAATCCCCTTCCTCGCTCTGGCGACCTGCGTCGCCCTCACCGTCGCCGGCCGATTCCGGCGGTCTCCGGTCACCATGGCCTACGCCGTGGGGTGCAATCGAACCGCCAGGCGACGGCGATTCGTTCTATCCGCGTCGATCTGGAGCAGACGCCGTCCTCCGCTCGCCATCGATCCTCTCCGCCAAGGCTAGGGTTCGGGATCCGCTTGATCCCGCGGCCCCCAGAGCTCCTGGCGTGGTGGCGCCGCCGTGGCTGTGCTGCCATGGTGGGGTGGTGCTGTGGCGCCGCCATGGCCTGGCTTGGCTGGGCGCCGCCGCGCCCTGGCGTGTGCCGCCGTGGCCGCCATGGTGGTCTGCCTGCTCGACCCTGGTACGTTCGCCACCTCTTCTTCTCTCTCGCGTGCTTGTTCTTCTTCCTCTCTCCAGTAGCTCTAGCCATGGCTTGCTGTTCCTGGTGCCTATGCTACTCTATGGCTGGCTTGCTGCTGCTGCGTTGCTGCTGGGCTGCGTGTGCTGCATATGCTGATGTGCTTGTGCAAGCTTGCTTTACTTGCTAGAATTTCTTCCCTGTGCCTCTATTCTTGTTTCTATGCTTGTCTGGCACTCATGTGTATTCATAGATGCTTCAATGGCTTAATTGCAGTATGCAATTCTTGCAAATTTGCAAGTGCCAGAGCTCCTGTGGCTAGTTCTTGTGCTCAAATTCATGAGCAGGCTCATCTGAGCATTGCTATTGGCTTAACTGCATGATTCAGTGATTACTGGTATGTGCTTTAGTTGTTTAGCAAGATCCAGTGGTTCATCAAGCTCTTGATGTGCTTCTGGATACAATCATATATCATCTATTTGATTATCTGTGAAGCAACTGTTGATTATGTATGGCTATTTAATTATCAATGGTCAGTGTGATGCTAGAATTGGGTGCTAGCATGCTTTTAGCAAGCTCTAGTGATCCAGTGATCATCAGCTGCTTGAGTATTGCTTGCTTTACTTACTGCTTATGCCTGTCTGGGCTTATTCTGGTGACTGTGCATCACCATGCCTTGTGCTGGTGTGTGCTGTGATTGGCTCAGGTAATTGTTGTTGCTTGCTGTGATCACTTGGATCCACTGCAAGGCTCTGGTATGTGGATTTCTTGGATATTCATTTATCTGTGTTGTCTGGCTTGACTAAGTGGATAATTGAGATGAACTGCTTTCAGTGATGATTCTTATAATGAGTTCAATTGAGCCAGAGGGATGCCAACAGTGGTTGGGAACCCTAGCTCCTCTTTGAACTCAATCTGAGTAATGATACAATTGCTTGGCTTAGTGTGTGGTTGTTTCTTATTTATCTATGCTTGTCAGTGAAGCTTGGCTTCCTATTTCTGACAATATACATGATCTACTTGATACAGTAGTAGACTGGTGCATCCTATGCCCTATCTGGATGGAAACCAACATGTGTTGGCACCTCCTGTGATGCATGAACTCCTTGGAGTGATGATATGCTTCTCTGTTGGCTTTTCTGTGTGGCTAGGTAGTTGTTGTGACCCTAGCTCTGCTTGATGTGCTAGTAAAGGTTGCTCCTACCTCTTCTGTATGCTACTGTGCAATATTACTGGTAGTCATATGGCTTCCAGTATAATTGATATTGAAATGAAAATAGACATAGAAATGTCTATATTCTGATGGTCTTAGAAGGGCTAGTGTGGTCTGGTTGTACTTGGATAGTTTCTGGGATTGTTTACTTTCCTGTTTCCATTTGGATGATGCTACCAGGTTGGCATAACCATGGGTATAGGCTTGATTGATCCCTGGTCCTTTCCACTTCTTCCAGGTTTCACTTGGTCTCTGACCAAATGATGATCAAAACAGGGGTTACCCCACCCTTTGTGTGCTTGTGATCATGCCTGTGCAGTTTATGAACAAAACCATCTGGTTTGTTCATGATGATATGTATACCTCACTCCAGCTCCTAGAAATAGGGTTGGTGTAGAGGTTTGCTTCTGGATGGATTGATGTGCTTGCCCTGCTCCTCCTTGCAAACCTTGAGTCCTAATTTGTTTCTGGTGTTTGTGGAATGGTTGAACAGCAGTGGTTGTTCTTCTGTTCTTGGTGTTCTTGGTGGCTTACCAGAGCAATCCTGTTGATGGATGAATCCAGTGGCTAGGGTTTGGTTGTGAAAAGCTTTTATATGGCCAACCATGGCTTCTTTGGTCGACAGCACCACATCTTACCATGGTGACTCACTGTGTGTGTGTTACACATGCACACTGCCTTGTGTGCTGCCTGGTTGTGTGTGTGTGCAAGTGCTGTGCACTTGGACTTGGTCCTATCTGTGGCATGGATCTGCTCGGCAGAGGCTTGATCATATCTTCTTCATTTCAATTATTTGCTAACCTACCAAGTGGCAATGCCACTTGGCATAATGTGCTCTATGTTGTGTTTGTTTGCAGGGATCAACCTGATGCTCCAAGGATCATGGAGATCATCAAGTACAATGCTAAATGAAGATTAGCTTGTAGTGTTAGGATAGATCATTGAATTGTAATTTCCTTTTCTTTTCTTTTTCTATTTTGTCCAATTCTTGTAATATGTTGTAATTCATAATTCTATTCTAAATATTGTAAAGACAATGTATCTTGTGTGTGATTATCAATAAAGCTCAAGTTTTCCTTAATGAGCTTAATGCAATTGTTGTATTACTTATATTCTTGCTTAATGATAATTGTGTGTTAAATTATCTCAAATTTGAATTATTTGATAATCATTTGATGTTTGAATTTGAAATTCAAATTCAAATTCGGTTTGAATTCATTCAAACAACTTAACTTATAATTCAATCATGCAACTTAAGATTTCAATGTAATATCACTTCTCTCTTCTCAAAACCCTAATTTAGATAAGTAGGAACAAGTTCATCGCACTCTCGAAACCCTAACCCTGTAAGGTGTCGAGAGAGAAACATGTCCCCCTTCGATGCAGTTTTGTTTCAAAAGCGCGAAATTTCCCCGTAATTTACAATGCAATGCGCATCCCTTTCTAAAATCTACCCCTCGATCGTCTCTAAACCTGGGATATTACACATACCACTGCATGTTGTAGTATGCCAGTCGTTGATATAACAGTCACGAAGTACCATTCCGCAAATATTACATCCCTCAGAGTAGTACAATAGAACATAGCAGGTCCATAACTCATTCATTTATTATTACAAGCATAATATACATATCGTCTCGGAGCTCCTCCTGGGTCCTAAGAGGGATACTCCTGGGTTCGAGGCGAACCCAACTTAACTTACAATATAGAAGTTTCACTAGGTTATACATTTATTACCTCGAGCAGCTAAGTACTAAGAGTTCACACTACTCAGATACTACTACTACACTCGGTGGTTCTAGACTTGATCTCCTCCGGAAGCCTCCCCGGTTCCGTAGACCATAAGGTAGTCTACGCCTTCAACACCTCCAGAGAGGTCTGGTTCTTCATAGCCGATGATCTCGGCTCCTTCAGGGTTGTCGTAGTCCTCCTCCAGACGGTTCAGACAATCTAAGCAAGGGATTTAAGAGTGGGATGAGTACGAGCGTAGTCAACAAGTTCATTATAGATAAGAGGTGTTTAATGCACTAGCTACGATATTAGGCCAGAAAGCCTAATACCAATGCAGGTTTTGATAAACATTTCTTCAAGAGGTTGCTTTTATTTCAAAGAGCTATGTCCGTCAGCCTTCACCGGTTTACTAGAACTTCATGGAGCTCCTTTCCGGCCGCGTTCGCAGTTCCATATCCCGGAACAGGGAGTGACAGGTCACGGTTCTTTACACTCTGCAGAGGTGTGTTGCTTTACCCATAAGAGATCTTAACCTTGGTGCCAACCGGGCAGCTTTCCCGTCCACACTTCCTTCGGTGTGAGGCCCGGTATAAGGTCATAGCCAACTATATTCCTCCGCTACCTCGCACACCCACCCTTTGTTGCAAACCCCGACCCTGGGTCCTCGCCGGTCCCATTATTCTCGTATTTCAGGGTGGACCCCGACCACGACGACAGTCTGGGATCGAACCAAACTCCTTCGCCGGCAGCTGCAACCCATCATAGATCACATTACCGTGGGGAATTAGAAGGGGATCCCCACCCACCAATTGTTCCGCAAGCAGCAACCGCTACGGTAAGCAATAGCTATACCGTGGGGAATTAGAAGGGGCTCCCCACCCACCAATTGCTCCGCAAGATACAACCGCTACGGTAAGCGCATCCGTTGATGTACAAGAGGTGGAAATACGGTTGACTACTCCGTCCCACTCCAAATCTTATGGTTAACACGGGTATTACAGCACAAGAATCACTGGCGACATTTGTTGTTTAATCCTAGATGGATATCAACCCTTGCAATGGATCCTCCACCATATCAACACAATCCATGGTTCCATTGCCAACCACATAGTCATATTCATAATTATGAAAATAGTGGTTTTGGTTTTTATGCAATAGTGATAATCATAGTACTTTGCAAGTAATTTGATAAAGATACTCAAATGACATGAGCAAGTGATGAACTTGCCTGAACACTGCAAAGTTTTGCAGTTGGATGGTGTGGACTGACCCTTGTCCTCTGTTTCTGAAAAATAGCATCATTGTCCGATAAGGGCAATGGTTAAAGAAGCAATTATGCATGATTCAGCTTTTAGGGTTTGTTTCCCCCCTTCCGATGTCATTATTGTTTCATGTGAGAGGTTAATACTAAGAATAATTTGGGGATACTCTATTTAGAGTAAAATACAACCTTGAAATGTTGTCAAGGTGTTTTTATAGTCCAAAGGCATTACTGGACTTATTTTCATTATTGAAAATAATATGTGTGATTTAAATGATTATTTAAATCATCGAATTAAGACTTATTCTTAGTTGTCTTCAAAAATTCCCTTTGATATTTTATTCAGGTAGAGAATTTTATGCTGATCAATTTTCTTATTTTTAATTAATTTTTTAGAGCTATTAAACATTTATTGTGCTTTTCCAAAGTTTCTGTCTTTTAATTGAATTATGAAATGGCAAAAATGTCCCTGGGCCCACATGTCAGTGCGGCCCAGTGGGTTAGGTCGCACCCGAGCCATCAGTTCGGCTCGGTCGGCCCACTCGTCCTCTCCTCTCTTCCTCGTGCAGAAACCCTAATCCCCCCTTGACTCTCTGGCGATGCCGTGGTCGCCGCCGCCTTCGCCGAAATACTCCGGCCGTCTCCGGCCAACTCCGGCGACGAGATGCGGCGGATCTGGACCGCCTCACGACGGCGCACCAGATCCTCCGGCTCGATCTGTTCTGTGTCTCCTTCTTCGTTCGCCCCCGTCGCGTTCGCCCGCACGGCTATGAGGTTGCACGGTGATGCGTCGCTCACCGGCGACTCTGGCGCCGTGACACCGCCATGGGTGCTGCCGTGGTGGTGATGGGGCGCTCGCGCTCGGCGACGCCAGGCCTGGCCGCGGCTTGGCGCTGCCGTGGTCGGCCCGTGCTGCCGTGCCGCCATGGCACGCCGTGGTGCTCCGCTCCAGGTACGCGCGCCTCCATATTCTCTCTTGCTTCTTCCTTCTCTGCCATGCTCTACTGCTTGTGCTTGCTGTGCATGCATGTGTGCTACTGCTGCTTGACACGCGTACAGCACGCGACCGTTGGGAACCCCAAGTGGAAGGTGTGATGCGTACAGCAGTAAGTTTCCCTCAGTTAGAAACCAAGGTTTATCGAACCAGTAGGAGTCAAGAAGCACGTTGAAGGTTGATGGCAGCGAGATGTAGTGTGGCGCAACACCAGGGATTCCGGCGCCAACGTGGAACCTGCACAACACAAACCAAGTACTTTGCCCCAACGAAACAGTGAGGTTGTCAATCTCACCGGCTTCCTGTAACAAAGGATTAGATGTATAGTGTGGATGATGATTGTTTGCAGAGAACAGTAGAACAAGTATTGCAGTAGATTGTATTTCAGTAAAGAGAATTGGACCGGGGTCCACAGTTCACTAGAGGTGTCTCTCCCATAAGATAAACAGCATGTTGGGTGAACAAATTACAGTTGGGCAATTGACAAATAAAGAGGGCATGACCATGCACATACATATTATGATGAGTATAGTGAGATTTAATTGGGCATTACGACAAAGTACATAGACCGCTATCCAAAGATGCATCTATGCCTAAAAAGTCCACCTTCAGGTTATCATCCGAACCCCCTCCAGTATTAAGTTGCTAACAACAGACAATTGCATTAAGTATTGTGCGTAATGTAATCAATAACTACATCCTCGGACATAGCATCAATGTTTTATCCCTAGTGGCAACAACACATCCATAATCTTAGAGGTTTCTGTCACTCCCCCAGATTCACGGAGACATGAACCCACTATCGAGCATAAATACCCCCTCTTGGAGTTACAAGCATCAACTTGGCCAGAGCATCTACTAGTAACGGAGAGCATGCAAGATCATAAACAACACATAGATATAAATTGATAATCAACATAACATGGTATTCTCTATTCATCGGATCCCAACAAACACAACATATAGAATTACAGATAGATGATCTTGATCATGTTCGGCAGCTCACAAGACCCGACAATTAAGCACCATGAGGAGAAGACAACCATCTAGCTACTGCTATGGACCCATAGTCCAGGGGTAGACTACTCACACATCACTCCGGAGGCGACCATGGCGGCGTAGAGTCCTCCGGGAGATGATTCCCCTCTCCGGCAGGGTGCCGGAGGCGATCTCCTGAATCCCCCGAGATGGGATTGGCGGCGGCGGCGTCTCTGGAAGGTTTTCCGTATCGTGGCTCTCGATGACCGGGGTTTCGCGACGAAGGCTATTTGTAGGCGGAAGGGTAGGTCAGGGGGCGTCGCGAGGGGCCCAGGAGACAGGTCGGCGCGGCCAAGGGTGGGGCTGCGCCGCCTGCCCTCCTGGCCACCTCGTGGTCCCACTTCGTTGACTCTTCGGTCTTCTGGAAGCATCGTGGCAAAATAAGACCCTGGGCGTTGATTTCGTCCAATTCCGAGAATATTTCCTTACTAGCATTTCTGAAACCAAAAACAGCAGAAAACAGCAACTGGCACTTCGGCATCTTGTTAATAGGTTAGTTCCAGAAAATGCACGAATATGACATAAAGTGTGCATAAAACATGTAGATATCATCAATAATGTGGCATGGAACATAAGAAATTATCGATACGTCAGAGACGTATCACTGCTCTTCTGGCTAGCTGCTGCTATTGCTCTACTGCCAAGGCCATAGCTGTGCTGCTGCTGTTCTTGCTATTGGCCCTACTGGCCTTGGCCAGTGTTACCCTGGCCATGCCAGTGCTTGCTGTTTTCACTAATTTCCCGCTCTGTGCCTCTATTCTAGTTGCTATGCTTGCCAGAATTCAAGTGTGTTAATGTGTGATTCCCTGGCTTGATTACAGTGTGCAATTTCTTACAAATTTGCAAGTGCCAGTGCTATTCTAGGCTATAGCTTGTGCTTGATTTCATGAGTATGCTCAATTGAGCATTTCTACTACTTAGAACAAGCATGCAAGCTCACTAAACATGTTACCTACAGCAGCAAAATATTCAAGATATACTCAACCAAACAAAATTCTACTTGGATAATCGGAGGAGTCACATACCGGAGAGCAAATGTGCCAAATTTCAGACAGAAATCTGGGCTGAGCAAAGAGATTGAGAAATCTTGAGCTCTTGAGTGGAAACGCGAGTGAGAGAAATCTGGTGCGATTTTTTTCGGGAGAGGGAAGAGAGTGGGAGGAAGAGATAAAGTAGTGGGGCAAGGAGGGGCCCACACGCCAGGGTGGTGCGCCCCCTTCCAGGCCGCGCCTCGTGGGGTGCCACTCGGGTGCCCCACCGGTCATCCCTGTGTGCTCCTGTGTGCGTATTCGAAAAATAAGACCAACGGTATAATTTTTGTGAATTTTTGAAAACTTTGAAAAATGCACATTTCTGGGTATTAAGTTTTATTATTAGTGGACAGAAAAAGATTTTGAAATTTCTAATTAACTAAAGAACTTTGCAAAACAAAAGTGATACGGCAAGTAGAACAAGTGGAGGAAGAAAGAAATGTTGTTTACCTCCTCTATGCATATAAAAAGTATTTGTTAACAAGGTTGATCAAGTCTTGCCACCAAATAAATTTTACATAGCATAAGAAGAAATAAACCTCAAATCAATCATGTTACCTTGAATTGTATTGATATGGATCCAATCATAAGATTTTGATATCCTTCTTTAGGCTCATATATAGGACAATCAATAGTTCCAACTTTGATAGTTCTCACATTAGAAATGGTATTAACTCCACATACTTTATCAATCCTCTTGGGGAAATAAACGGTATGCTCCTTTTCATCAACATTGAAAGTAACTTTTCCTTTATTGCAATCAATAACAGCCCCTGCGGTGTTAAGAAAAGGTCTCCCAAGAATAATAGACATATTATCATCTTCAGGCATTTCCAACACAACAAAATCAGTTAATATCAAGCAGTTATTAGTAACTTGAACAGGAACATCCTCACATATACCAACAGGAATAGCAGTAGATTTATCAGCCATTTGCAAAGATATATCAGTCAGTATCAACTTATCTAAGTAAAGTCTCTTATAAAGAGAAAAAGGCATAACACTAACACCCGCTCCCAAATCACATAGAGGACTTCTAACATAATTATTCTTAATAGAACAAGGAATAGTCGGTATACCTGGGTCGCCCAACTTCTTTGGAACTTTGCCATTGAAAGAGTAATTAGCAAGCATAGTGGAAATCTCCTCATTAGGGATTTTCCTTTTGTTAGAGACAATATCTTTCATATACTTTGAATAAGAAGGCAATTTAATAGCATCAGTCAAAGGGATTTGCAAGAATAAAGGTTTTATCCAATCGCAAAATTTATTATAATGTTCTTCTTCCTTTGATTTTAGTTTCTTAGCAGGAAAAGGCATTTACTTTTGTACCCAAGGCTCTCTTTCATTACCATGTTTCTTAGCACTAAAATCTTCTTTAGTATACTTTTTATTTTTAGCATGCTTTTCAGGTTCATCTTCAACCTCTTCTTTATCAGAAGCATCATTCTTATCATTATCATGTTCATTACCACTTTCAGTTTCAGCATCAGAAATAGAAATACTATTAGGATCATTAACAGGTTCAAAGGATTCTACAACAGTTTTATGTTTCTTCTTCTTTTTCTTAGAAGGAGCACTAGGTTCAATGCGTTGAGAATCTTGTTCAACTCTTTTGGGATGCCCCTCAGGATATAGAGGATCCTGGGTAGAAACACCGCCTCCAGTTGTTACTTCATCAGCATGTTTCTCTTTAGAATTATTTTTTAACAAGTCATTTTGCACTTTAGTGAGTTGATCAATTTGAGTTTGAACCATATGAAAATGTTTAACAAGCATCTTAACATCATTGGAGGTTCTCTCCACAATATCATGCAAATTGCTAATAGCTTGAGAATTTTCCATTAAATGATTCTCTACTCTCATATTAAAATTTTCTTGCTTAACAATATAATTATCAAACTCATCTAAGCATTGAGCAGGAGTTTTCGAATACGGAATATATTCCCTAGTAAAGCGTTGAAGAGAGTTTACCTCAATCATGGATGAAGGGGGAATTATCTTACATAGATCTTCTATGGGAGGTAAGTTCTTCACATCTTCGGATTTAATACCCTTCTCCTTAAGAGATTTCTTGGCTTCCCTCATATCTTCATCATTTAATTTAATTAAACCCATCTTCTTCAATATCAGCGTCGGAGTTGGTTCAGGTGTAGTCCAATCATCATGATTCCGGCCTATTTTAGCCAATAATTCTTCAGCTTTGTCTGGAGTTCTTTTCCTGAAAACACAACCAGCACAACTATCCAAATATGCTCTAGACTCAATGGTTAGTCCACTATAAAATATATCAAGTAAATCATGATTTTCCAAATCATGTCCAGGTCGAGCTCTGATAAGAGAGCAAAATCTTGCCCATGCTTCAGGCAATTTCTCTCCATCTTCCTGGTCAAAGCTATAAATTTTCTGCAAAGCAGCATGTTGAGCACTAGCAGGAAAGTATTTCCGAAAGAAAACATCAAGCAAATCACATGGACTATTAATAGAACCAGGAGACAAATTATTATACCAAGTTTTAGCGTCATCCTTTAATGAGAAAGGAAAAATTTTAGCAACAAAATAAGTACGCATCTTGACATCATCAGAAAACAAGCTACTCATAGAAGAAAGTTCATTCATATGTTCTACAACACTTTCTTTTTCAGTACCACAAAAGGGTGTTTTCTCAACAATAGCTATATGAGATAGATCAAGAGAAAAATCATAATCTTTATCCTTAATGTTTATAGGAGATGTGGCAAATTTAGGATCAGGAGATAGCTTATATCTAACAGTATGTTGTGCGAGAAACTTTTTAATTTTTCTTGCATCAGTAATAGCATTGCATTTATCAATAAAATCATCATTAAGCTCCACATAATCCTCATCAGGATCATCACTAGAGTAATCAACAGACTCAGGTGAATTAACAGGTGTAGCAGCA
Organism: Lolium perenne; assembly: GCF_019359855.2. Classification (NCBI taxonomy): domain Eukaryota; kingdom Viridiplantae; phylum Streptophyta; class Magnoliopsida; order Poales; family Poaceae; genus Lolium; species Lolium perenne. The sequence continues at coordinate 312,216,769 of NC_067245.2, forward strand.
TTTTCATTAGGAGTTTCAGTATTTTCAATTTATCTAGACCTAGCAATTGTAGCATCTAGAAAGGATCCCAATGAACCACTATCATCAAGCACAACAGAAACATCATCAATATTATGAGAATTTTCAGATTCAGCAGAAGTACTAGCAAGTGAAGCTTGCGGTGGTGAAACAAGTTGACTTATCACAGATGGTGAATCAAGAGTAGCAGAGGTACTCAGAGTTGTACCTTTTCTTGTAGTGGATGGTAATATGGCGACTTTAGGATCGCGAGATTTACCCATGATGGAGAATTTGCAGCGAACAATATCAATCCAAGTGAACTTCCAAATAAAGCTATGCTCCCCGGCAACGGCGCCAGAAAATAGTCTTGATGACCCACAAGTATATGGGATCGCAACAGTCTTCGCGGGAAGTAAACCCAATTTATTAGTTCGACACAAGGGGAGACAAAGAATACTTGAAAGCCTTAACAGTGGAGTTGTCAATTCAGCTGCACCTGGAAACAGACTTGCTCGCAAGAGTTTATCAGTAGTAACAGTTTTATAGCAGTAGCAGTAGTGAAATAACAGCAGCAGAGTAACAAAGACAGCAGTAGTGATTATAGTAAACAGCAGGATTAAAATACTGTAGGCACAGGGATGGATGACGGGCGTTGCATGTATGAGAGAAACTCATGTAACAATCAAAGCAGGGCATTTGCAGATAATAATAAAACGGTGTCCAAGTACTAAGCAATCCATAGGCATGTGTTCCGTATATAGTCGTACGTGCTCGCAATGAGAAACTTGCACAACATCTTTTGTCCTACCAGCCGGTGGCAGCCGGGCCTCAAGGGAATCTACTGGATATTAAGGTACTCCTTTTAATAAAGTACCGGAGTGTGGTGACCCAGCATACCACTGCATGGTGTAGTATGCAAGTCTGATATAACACCAATGAAACACCGTTCCACTAGTATTATATCGCTCAGAGTGGTACAACAAAAACATATGCGGGTCCAAGGCATGTCTATAGAATTACATACAGACTCTGTTACATAAGATCAGCACAACCTCCTACTTTACAATGAGGTAAATCTGCGAATAAACTCCAGAAGAATGACTTGTAGTCTAATCCTATCACGAACTTTATTTGTAGATTATTTAACTATCTATAGAGGCTATGAATAGATTCTAGCTAAATAGGAGCTAAGTTTAGGAAGCTAGTTCCCTTCTATGGATAAACTAGGTTTTCTCCTTGTTGGATGTGGTATCTGACTCCTCTGACAGGGTCCTGTCTCTTGAAGTAGTTTTTGACTCCTCGGCCTTCGAGTTGCACTGTAGATCCTCCTTCGATGCCTCCATATCTAAGCAGGGGATTTAAGAGTGGGATGAGTACGAGCGTAATCAACAAGTTCATTATAGGAAAGAGGTGTTTAATGCACTAGCTACAGCATTAGACCAGAAAGTCTAATACCAATGCAAGTTTTCATAACCATTTCTTCAAAAGGTTGCTTTTATTCAGAAGAACTATGTCCGTCAGCCTTCACCGGTTTACTAGAACTTCATGGAGCTCCTTTCCGGCAGCGTTCGCAGTTCCAAATCCCGGAACAGGGAGTGACAGGTCACGATTCATTACACTCTGCAGAGGTGTGTTGCTTTACCCATAAGAGATCTTAACCTTGGTGCCAACCGGGCGTACACCCCGTCCACACTTCCTTTGGTGTGAGGCCCGGTATAAGGTCATAGCCAATCATATTCCTCCGCTACCTCATACACCCACCCTTTGCTGCAAACTCCGACCCTGGGTCCTCGCCAGTGCTCTTATACCAATTAAGGATGGCCCCCGACCACGACAACAGTTCAGGTCTCTACCATGAACTCCTTCGCCGGCAGCTGCAACCCATCATAGACCGCAATAACCATGGGGACTTCATCGGGACCCCCACCCTACCACTTGTCCTCTCTTGGATCAAGGGTACCACTTGTCCTCTCTTGGATCAAGGGTCTACGGTAAAGCGCATCCGTTGATGTACAAGAGGTGGAAATACAATTGACTATTCCGTCCCACTCCAGATCTTATGGTTAACACGGGTATTACGGCACAAGAATCACTGGACGACATTTGTTGTTTAATCCTAGATGGATATAAACCCTTGCAATGGAACCTCCACCATATCAACACAATCCATGGTTCCATTGCCCACCACATAGTCATATTCATAGTTATGAAAATAGTGGTTTTGGTTTTTATGCAATAGTGATAATCATAGTACTTTGCAAGTAATTTGATAAAGATACTCAAATGATATGAGCAAGCGATGAACTTGCCTTTCTTGACTGCAAGATTATGCAGGCAAGGTCTTCGGTACGCAATAACTCCAAATTCTGAAATAGCATCATCGTCCGGTAAGGACGATGTTTAAAAGATTGGCAAGGATGCAATAATGCATAAGTATGAGATGCAATCGCTCTAAGCGTGACCTAACCCCGATGATTTAGGATCAGTGAGTTGTAATAATTGGTTCAGGGTGTGTTGCACTTTTAGAGTGATTCACAAACAAGGTTCTTATTCAGGTGTGATTACTTGGTATTATAAACAGGAAGATATTAAGGCATAGTAATCAATTGAGCACACAAAGAATGATAATTGGCATAATGTTAACAAGTAAAGAACAGTGGTTAGTTTTAACACTATATGGCATGGTTAATGATTAATTATCATATACTTCAAAAGAATAACTTTTGAAGAACATGTTCTTAATAAAGAACAAGTAAAATAATTAAGGTTGTGGAAGTCTCTGGTTTATTATGGTTCTAGTTGGGTTCTAGAGCAAGTATTAGATGGATCACAACAGAGTTGGATTCATCAATAGTAGGTGGAGTTATGCCTAGGCATCCTAAGCAATTAATTACACATGGGTGCTATAAAGGTTGATGCTACTTTGCTGGTGATCGATGGCTATTGTCTATAGGTCCTATTAGGCAGTTTTGATGATGATTCTTTAGTTACTTCCAAAGAATAACTTTTGAAGAACATACTTCTTAAATATTAAGAAGTATTGCAATTAGGGTTGAGGTGGTCTAGGTTTTACTGTTGGTTCTATTAAGTAAGGAATAATTGGCTCCTAAATAGGATGGTTGATAAGTATCCAACACTAGTAGGGTCTAGTGGAATATGGTTAGGTAATGCTCAAGATTTGGCATAGTTGCTCCTGAGGTTCATCACATTGGTGTGATGCTGAGTATGGATAATTAAGGATGATTGTTTTGGTAATAGGATCTAGGGTTTACACTTGGTTAACCCTACTTGATTATTTAGGTCTGATGAATATGAACACATGGGATACCCATATATTAGTGATAGGTCTTCTACATTTTATGAGGCCAAGACAAGTATTTAGTTGCTACTATGGTTCTATGATTTGAAAGAAGGTACCATGATCACATGGTCTAACCTAGGGTTTAGGTTAGAAGCAAATTAAGGTTCACATGAAATAGTGGACCTAGGGTTTCTAGTGGAATTAGGGGTTTTGGGTTTTACATACAATTATGAGGTTGTGTTCTTTATTCAATATGGAATCAGTGTTTCCTAATCTACCATATAGTTCTATAGTTAATAACTTCATTTTAAAGTTGAAGTTATTAATAACTTGGAATAAAAAATTAATATTGTATTTGGCATTTTATTAATTTTAAACAATTAAATAATTAAGGTAATTATTAATCAGGTTTTAATTTCCAATATTAGGGATTAAATAAGTTACAAATAAAGAAAATTGGTGTTAATGTTTTCTTTATTTACTTTACTGGTTTTTTTATTATTTTAAATAGTTTTCCTAATTATTGAAGTTTAATTGAATTTAGAATTAATAAATAAGGCTTAAATAACAAGTATTAAATAATTGAATTTTTATTAAAATTACAGATTTCATTTTATATTTTTATTGGATAAATTTTTCTTTTATAAGAATTTTGATGTCTCATTTGTATTTTTCTGACTTAATATGAATTTTATAAATATCTACAAAGTTTCAGGAATTGTTGAATTTTGAATTAAAAACCAGAGAAATACTACCAGTACCCGGCTACTCTACCCGCATGACACTGACTAGTGGACCAGTGTCCACGTCAGCTGCCAGATGGGCGCTTGACTGGGTCAAAATTGAGGATGTGGCGTTGGAGCTCACTGCCGGCGGGGAAATTGGCGACGGCGCCGCCGTTCCCGAGCTCCCACGGATGGATGACTCGTACCACTCGAACCAGCATGTTATGGTGAAGCTAACGGTGCTAGCGCCGCCTCCAGATGGTCGCCGGAGAGAGCTCGACGGCGAGGCCGAGCGGCGGCGCTCGCAGTCGGTTTGTGCGGCGAAGCTACAGGACGGTATCGATCTAGGCGAGCACGCTACGAGGCTTAGGAGCTCACCAGGGTTACGCCGGGCTTGACGGCGAGGTTGGAGCTGGCTTGAGTCGCCGGAATTGATAGCTCCGGTCGTCGAGGAAGTCGAGCTCGCCGACGACGTTCCTGGATGATTCGGCTCGATTCTTCGAGCTGGTGGAGCAAGTCGAGGATGTAGTTCACGATGGTGAGCTCAGAAACGCTTGGGGAGGCTCCAGACATTGGCGGAGGGAGATGGCCAGAGTTGCCAGGGTTTCGTTTTGGGGAAAAAATTCAGCAGAGAGGAAGGAAAGATGGAGACTAAGGTTTTGGCCAGGTATTTATACGGCCTCTCTCGATCGTCGGTGGTCGCGCAGTCAGCAACGGCGGCCAGGACGTGGCTCTAGCCATCGCGGTGGCGACCTCCTGTGAAGCGAAGGAAGAAGAGACGAAGACGAAGTCGGCGTCTCCGGTCTTATCCAGCGAAACGGTAAGTTGGACTGGTTCTGGTGGGCTTGGCCTTTGATGATTGCTCCTTGGGCTGCTTGGTGGGCTGTGGTGCTGGGCTGCGTCGGCTGGTAAGCTCCAGGTAAGGTTTTCCCTCCTTTTCCATTTTCTGTTTTATATTTTCTGTTTTCAATTCCATTTGTTGAATTCAAATTTGAATTCAATTCTACTTTGCAGGAGTTCCTACCTATTTTAATTAGGAATTAATAGCAATGGTAATTACATGGTCTTGTTGTTCTAAATAAATATTTAACATATTAAATTTTATTGCAATTTTCATTAAGCATGATTTTATGCACTCTTTTAATTTCTTTTTCTTGTGGAATCAAATCTGTTTTGAATCATTTGAGTTGATAATTTCTACTCCAAGTGTATTAGAAAGAATCATTAGGACTTGTCCTCTTATTTGATAATTTGATTACTTGCATAATATTTTATGTGAGCATCTTTTTGTTAAGGTGTTGTAAGCATTATTATAATCCTAATTCAAAGTTAGCCCTAGTGTTATATTTTAATAACACCATGAAATACCTAAGGTAGATACTACTCTCATTATGGGTTGGTCTTAATTATAAAGCTAAGTGGTTGATCACCATCATGGGTTTAATCATATGGTTTAGCTAGTGGGAATTTTAGGGTTCTAATTATATTCACCTACTGGCAAATGGTTTGGAACTCAAATGTGAATTAGGTTTAGAGTTGTGATCACCCAAGTGATGCACATACTAGAACTGAGGTAGGGTTTAGGGTTTTACTTGTGATCATCAATTAATTCATAATTCAGTTTGAGATATGGGGATAGGTTCTATATGTGATTTAACACCACATTACTTTAGCTAGGTTGCTCTTCCTCACCACTCATAGGATGATTCAATCCAAGATCATTTAGATTGATATATGACTGAATTATGCACAGGGTTGTTACTATTCAGTTGTTTCTCTTATTAACATATTGGAAATAGTTTAGGGTTGCTAGTAGTCTCCCTATGATTTTATGTGATGAGTAATATCTACTTATCCTATTAGGATTTAACTTATCCTCACATACCTCAAGAGCATGATCATGTATTAGGCATGATCAACTTGTTCTTAATATCTCTACCTCAAGTTCTTAGGTTTTATGATCATCACTCAATTTATAATGATCAAGGTTTGGCTTTCTAAGGTATCTCTCATTAAATGGGTTTCTCACTTCCATGATCAAGCATTGTCTTGATGAACTAAGGTATAGCACTTCTATTTTACTTTCTAGGATGGGCTATTATGGTGGCCTCTATAGTTTATATCCCAGGAGAATGCCTGAGATATTCTCTTAGAGTTCTCTCACTGAATGATGATTTAATCATTAAGATGTATGGGTAGTTCTCTCCCTCAATTCCAAGTGTTGCCTCAACTAACTTGAGTGTAGCACCAAAGCTTGAGCTCTCTTTCATAGGAATAGTTTAATCAAGGTTTTATGGTGTACTCCTAATATCTCCTTAGGTATCTAGGCTAAGATTCCATTTGTCTAACTTGGTTGGATTAGTCTCTACTTTACTTCTTCAATTCATGGCTATGGTCTTATTTAGTTTGATCCTGGTTCCTCTCACCATTCCAAGGTGAAATGGTTTAGGTCCTAATACTTTAGTTCAATGGTTGTCCTTTATTCTTAAATAGGTAAGGCTAGTATTGGTAGGAATGGTCTCTCTCTCATTTGGGAAGGACTTTAATTCCATCCTAAGATTAAGTTCCATAGAGAATGATGTGATCATCAATATCTATGTTTAACATAAATGGATTCTCTCTCTAGGGATTGTCTTGAATAATATCCTAGGGTTCTTTCTAAAGATGATGATTTGAATACTTGGATGTATATCCAAGGTTTAGCTCAAGGTTTGTTAATGCTTCTCTAATAATTATAATAGAACTCTCACCTCTCTAGGTTTGATGCTTAATAATTTGGAATAGAGAAGAATTATATTCCTTAGTTGGATCTCCATGTCTTGTTTCCAAGAATGGAGTAAAATGAATACCATGAGATTCATGGTAGGATTATGGATTAGTTTAAGACATGGAAAAGTTAAGTCAATAATGGTTTCTCCATTTTATTGTTACTTGGTTTGTAATTGAATAGATATTCATATGCTATGGCAAGGATTACCATATTATATTCTTTTATAAGATCAAGCAATTGTTCATTGAGTAAAGTGTTGTTGTGTGGATTATTAGTTCCATTTGATCTAACCCCTTAGATCAAATCATCTCTACCCAAAACAAGGTTTTAAACAAAGTCACATTGAGGTTTATAGCGCTTGACTTGATGAGCTACTTCAATTCCACCAAGGTCAAGTGAAACTTCAGTTACTGGGACTGTTTTACTTTAAAGCGCGAAAATTCCCCAAATTTTCTATGCATGAATGCAATGCACACATCTGTTTCCTCTATTTTTGTAACCCCATTACCTGGGATATTACACGGAGCAAAGCATTAACACTCCGTGAACACATGTGATCCTCACATCATTGCCATCCCCTCCGGTTGTCCCGATTTCTGTCACTTCGGGGCCTCGGGTCGGACAATGACATGTGTATACAACTTGCAGGTAAGATCATAAAACAATGCATATCATGATGAAACAATAACATGTTCAGATCTGAGATCATGGCACTCGGGCCCTAGTGACAAGCATTAAGCATAACAAGTTGCAACAATATCATCAAAGTACCAATTACGAACAGTAGGCACTATGCCCTAACAATCTTATGCTATTACATGACCAATCTCATCCAATCCCTACCATCCCCTTCAGCCTACAGCGGGGGAATTACTCACACATGGATGGGGGAAACATTGCTGGTCGATGGAGAGGCGTCGGTGGTGATGATGGCGATGATCACCTCCAATTCCCCGTCCCGGCGGAGTGCCAGAACGGAGTTTCTGGTTCCGAGACGGAGTTTCACGACGGTGGCGGCGTACTGGATGGTTTCTGGCGACTTCGACTTCTCGTCTCGCGTTTTTAGATCGAAACCCTTAAGTAGTCCAGAGGAGGGCATCGGAGGCCAGCCGAGGGGGCCACACAGTAGGGCGGCGCGCCCCCCTCCTGGGCCGCGCCGGCCTAGTGTGTGGGGGCCTCGGGCCTCCACCAGGCTTGCCCTTCTGGCTCCGTGATTCTTCTGGAAAAATAAGACCTTCGACATAAATTCCGGGGATTTTCCTGAAAGTTGAATTTCTGCACAAAAACGAGACACCAGGGCAATTCTGCTGAAAACAACGTTAGTCCGTGTTAGTTGTATCCAAAATACACAAATTAGAGGCAAAACAATAGCAAAAGTGTTCGGAAAAGTAGATACGTTTTGGACGTATCAGTGTTCATCTACCACATTGTTGGCGCTGAGTCTCAGTGGCATGGTGCTGCAGGGTATCGACGACAGATGCGGGATGATTTATACGTGCAGGAGAGTGGAGTCGTCTGGCATCATGGTGGCATCGACAGCAGGTCTTGCAAGGTTAATGCGTTGATCTCTATTGAAGGTGGAGTCGAGGAAGACGGCGGGAGCAACTCCTGTGGCGTGTGCGTTGGCGTGCGCTCAGAGTCTGCTTGACTGGATGTGTTTCTCACCTGCTATTGGGCGGTCTGAGAAGGCATTTAGTTTTGGATGTTTTGAGTTGGTGTATTGTCATCCTCTTCATCCCACTGTAGGTATAGTAAGGTTGCTTCGAGTTTGATCTTTTGTATTTTTTCTTGTAAGATTTCGTGAATAATCTAATAAAAAAACCATGTGCATCCTTTGGATGCAGAAGCTGGGACGATATTTTCCCCATTTCGAAAAAAAATATTGCGTGGAAATGGCAGGCATGTCTTTTTAAAATTCAAAATTCGAATCTTGTCTCGCACAAGCCAAGCCGTCGTCACATCGGGAAGGCGCAACCCTATCCAGCGGCTGCTACGTCTGCGGCCGGCGGCAAGGACCCGTTCGAGGACTTCCCGGACCATGTGTTGGCGTTCTTGCCTTCGCAGGAGGCAGTGCACACCTGCGTGCTGGTTTAACGCTGGTGCCACGTGTTGAAGTCCGTCCCGTCGCTGCGCATCTTCGACGACATGTTGAAGACCGAGGAGCAGAGCAACAACATCTATGGAGCTGAGATTCAACCGAGCTGAGAGCAACATCATCTTTCTGTGACAGCATCTATGTGGAAAATTTCTCAAAATTTGAAGTTTAGAGTGTCACTTTATGCTAAATTCCGAGGTTTTCACCTGAAATTCAACCGGGCATTATAAAAATAAAAAATCAATAAAATGTAAAAACTTCACAGTCTATCTATGTCTCTCTATAAGATCATGTGTAGCAAATTTGAGGCGATTTAGAGGTGGTCGAAAAAATCACGTTGTTGAATTCTGGTGGGCTGGGGGTACAACCACCCTCCTAACCACCCAACCTCATGTTGGTTCTCACCTATGTTACTCTCTGATATTGTGATGTTACCTTTTTCCCATGTTACGCTCAATTCCCAGCAATCCAGACCCAGCGTTGTGCCTTCGCATGCGAGGTTGGGGCAGATCGAGGACGAACACGCTCCGCTCCGCCCGGCCCCCATCCCCTCCGTCCTCCTGCCATCCACCATGGCGACGACCACGACGGCTCCGCCCTGGAATCGGCTTGCCTCGCCTGGAATCGGCCCGTCCTGCTCCAGGCGCCAGCCCCACCGGTGGCGCGACGAAGTCCTCCGTCTCCCACGGCTTCGAGGCCGACGCCGCGGCCAGGTTGCAGAGCTCGCCCAGCCCGCCGTAGAGGAGGTCGAAGGCCGCATGACGGAGGTTTGCGACGCGAATGGGTTGAAGGACTCGTCGGCGGCGACCTCTTGCGGCGGCTTCGACAGCTCACATGAAACTTCAGGACGGTTGGAGTGCGCACGCGAGACACGCGTTTTGTAGCACGCTGTAGCCGGCGCCGAATATATACAGTGAGGATGCGTGCGACCGCCCTGAAGTTGGTTATGTGGTAGTTATTGGATTTGTGGGCCGCCAGGAGGTGTCAGGCACCACTCGAGCTGCGATAGCTCCCACTCCACTACCGTCAGGTGCTGGCGAAGCTGCACATCAATGGCTTGACAAAGACGTGCGCCTACCAACACCAGATGACAGTGGAGTGGGAGCTGTCGCAGCTCAAGTGGCGCCTGACAGCTTCTAGGAGGACGCCCTCCCACATTGGGCCACATGCGCAGACATCGGGAGAAGTGGCGGCAAGCCATACAAGCTCCAAGCAACAATGGCTCCCACTCCACTACTGCCAGGTGCTGGTAGTCGTCGGCGGAAACAAACCACCAGGCTTATGTTATTTTTCAAGATACTTTTTATATAATATATAATAGATATCTCTAGAAATATGTATTTGGATAGTGTAATATACACACATATATATACCCATCACGCCAGGCTCATAACTTAGTTGTTTCCTTCTATTTAAGGTGCTAGATCTTGGTTCGTATTAATTCTACGGAATCACATCTCAAATTTTAAAATAACTTAACAATTGATGCATATATAATAAAATGTAGGGTTGTAATTTCATGTTTGAGTTGTAGAAATATCTAAAAATTTAAGAAAATTTCCATTGTTGTTAGTTATGATAAGTAAGAAGCAAAAATGTATATGTTTATATTTTAATTATTAGAACTATAAAAGTTTAGTATAAATACTTAAAAATAAAATAATAATAGATATCTCTAGAAATATATATTTGGATAGTGTAATATACACACATATATATACCCATCACGCAAGGCTCATAACTTAGTTGTTTCCTTCCATTTAAGGTGCTAGATCTTGGTTCGTATTAATTCTACGGGATCACATCTCAAATTTTAAAATAACTTAACAATTCATGCATATATAATAAAATGTAGGGTTGTAATTTCATGTTTCAGTTGTAGAAATATCTAAAAAAATTAAAAAATTCCATTGTTGTTAGTTATGATAAGTAAGCAGCAAAAATGTAAATGTTTATATTATAATTATTAGAACTAGTCTTCAACCCGTGCACCTGCACGGTCAACCGATTATTTTAACATCATAAATTAGGGACACTATTTGAAGTTTATGATAAAAAATAATAATTGTTCGCAATATGACGCGTTAACCTCAATTTATCTTGTGATGGAGAAATTTGTTACATATATTTTTCTATTAAAAATGCAAATTGTTGCTATATGATATCATTCAGATTATCTTACAAATATACGGCTTGATAGTTACATTTTTCACACGTAGAGAGTCGAGTTTGAACTGCGACATAACATGTGTGGTGAGAAGGAAAATAAAAGTATGTAATTTTTTATAACATTGAGATAATTCTTGATATTAGTTATCGTTACTAATATGCTGACCACATGTCACTTGTATTAATACGTTGTACGGTGAGAATTTGCATTTGCAAAATATATAAATGGTTATTTTATTTAAATCTCAACTGCATAAATTAAGTTATTTAGAAGATGTGTGCTTAGACATCTATCCATTTGTTCTTCTTATACAACTGAGCACACATCAATATATTAATTAACAGAATAACCTTAGTCATGGGCTAAGCGTATGAGCTGAATATGAAGAAAAAAAACTCTCCGGTCCTAAATACTTGTAGCAAGTTCAATGAATCTAAAGAGATTTTAGCCTATATTTTACCCAAATTTGCTATGAGTATTCAGGGTCACAGCGATAGAAAACATTAACATAACTTAATTAGTAGGCCACAAAGTAAAGAAAATGAACTTTGAAGAGATAAAGAACAGAAAAGAACAATAGTCTTGAAGCACGTATCAAGATATGTTTGCTTCCACCCAACCCAGTAGGCTAACAGCTGCCATAATCCTATGCTTTGTATTGCATAAACCTTGGTTGATTACAGTCAACACTGAAAGTTTGAGACTGACATAGTACATGTGGCATTTAGCGGACTAAACATACGTACTCCACCCGTCCACAAAAGAAATACTTGAAATATTGTCAAGGTGTTTTTATAGTCCAAGGGCATTACTGGACTTATTTTCATTATTGAAAATAATATGTGTGATTTAAATGATTATTTAAATCATCAAATTAAGACTTATTCTTAGTTGTCTTCAAAAATTCCCTTTGATATTTTATTCAGGTAGAGAATTTTATGCTGATCAATTTTCTTATTTTTAATTAATTTTTTAGAGCTATTAAACATTTATTGTGCTTTTCCAAAGTTTCTGTCTTTTAATTGAATTATGAAATGGCAAAAATGTCCCTGGGTCCACATGTCAGTGCGGCCCAGTGGGTTAGGTCGCACCCGAGCCATCAGTTCGGCTCGGTCGGCCCACTCGTCCTCTCCTCTCTTCCTCGCGCAGAAACCCTAATCCCCCCTTGACTCTCTGGCGATGCCGTGGTCGCCGCCGCCTTCGCCGAAATACTCCGGCCGTCTCCGGCCAACTCCGGCGACGAGATGCGGCGGATCTGGACCGCCTCACGACGGCGCACCAGATCCTCCGGCTCGATCTGTTCTGTGTCTCCTTCTTCGTTCGCCCCCGTCGCGTTCGCCCGCACGGCTATGAGGTTGCACGGTGATGCGTCGCTCACCGGCGACTCTGGCGCCGTGACACCGCCATGGGTGCTGCCGTGGTGGTGATGGGGCGCTCGCGCTCGGCGACGCCAGGCCTGGCCGCGGCTTGGCGCTGCCGTGGTCGGCCCGTGCTGCCGTGCCGCCATGGCACGCCGTGGTGCTCCGCTCCAGGTACGCGCGCCTCCATATTCTCTCTTGCTTCTTCCTTCTCTGCCATGCTCTACTGCTTGTGCTTGCTGTGCATGCGTGTGTGCTACTGCTGCTTGACACGCGTACAGCACGCGACCGTTGGGAACCCCAAGTGGAAGGTGTGATGCGTACAGCAGTAAGTTTCCCTCAGTTAGAAACCAAGGTTTATCGAACCAGTAGGAGTCAAGAAGCACGTTGAAGGTTGATGGCGGCGAGATGTAGTGCGGCGCAACACCAGGGATTTCGGCGCCAACGTGGAACCTGCACAACACAAACCAAGTACTTTGCCCCAACGAAACAGTGAGGTTGTCAATCTCACCGGCTTCCTGTAACAAAGGATTAGATGTATAGTGTGGATGATGATTGTTTGCAGAGAACAGTAGAACAAGTATTGCAGTAGATTGTATTTCAGTAAAGAGAATTGGACCGGGGTCCACAGTTCACTAGAGGTGTCTCTCCCATAAGATAAACAGCATGTTGGGTGAACAAATTACAGTTGGGCAATTGACAAATAAAGAGGGCATGACCATGCACATACATATTATGATGAGTATAGTGAGATTTAATTGGGCATTACGACAAAGTACATAGACCGCTATCCAGCATGCATCTATGCCTAAAAAGTCCACCTTCAGGTTATCATCCGAACCCCCTCCAGTATTAAGTTGCTAACAACAGACAATTGCATTAAGTATTGCGCGTAATGTAATCAATAACTACATCCTCGGACATAGCATCAATGTTTTATCCCTAGTGGCAACAGCACATCCATAATCTTAGAGGTTTCTGTCACTCCCCCAGATTCACGGAGACATGAACCCACTATCGAGCATAAATACCCCCTCTTCGAGTTACAAGCATCAACTTGGCCAGAGCATCTACTAGTAACGAAGAGCATGCAAGATCATAAACAACACATAGATATAAATTGATAATCAACATAACATGGTATTCTCTATTCATCAGATCCCAACAAACACAACATATAGAATTACAGATAGATGATCTTGATCATGTTCGGCAGCTCACAAGACCCGACAATTAAGCACCATGAGGAGAAGACAACCATCTAGCTACTGCTATGGACCCATAGTCCAGGGGTAGACTACTCACACATCACTCCGGAGGCGACCATGACGGCGTAGAGTCCTCCGGGAGATGATTCCCCTCTCCGGCAGGGTGCCGGAGGCGATCTCCTGAATCCCCCGAGATGGGATTGGCGGCGGCGGCGTCTCTGGAAGGTTTTCCGTATCGTGGCTCTCGGTACTGGGGGTTTCGCGACGAAGGCTATTTGTAGGCGGAAGGGTAGGTCAGGGGGCGTCGCGAGGGGCCCAGGAGACAGGTCGGCGCGGCCAAGGGTGGGGCCGCGCCGCCTGCCCTCCTGGCCACCTTGTGGCCCCACTTCGTTGACTCTTCGGTCTTCTGGAAGCATCGTGGCAAAATAGGACCCTGGGCGTTGATTTCGTCCAATTCCGAGAATATTTCGTTACTAGCATTTCTGAAACCAAAAACAGCAGAAAACAGCAACTGGCACTTCGGCATCTTGTTAATAGGTTAGTTCCAGAAAATGCACGAATATGACATAAAGTGTGCATAAAACATGTAGATATCATCAATAATGTGGCATGGAACATAAGAAATTATCGATACGTCGGAGACGTATCACTGCTCTTTTGGCTAGCTGCTGCTATTGCTCTACTGCCATGGCCATAGCTGTGCTGCTGCTGTTCTTGCTATTGGCCCTACTGGCCTTGGCCAGTGTTACCCTGGCCATGCCAGTGCTTGCTGTTTTCACTAATTTCCCGCTCTGTGCCTCTATTGTAGTTGCTATGCTTGCCATAATTCAAGTGTGTTAATGTGTGATTCCCTGGCTTGATTACAGTGTGCAATTTCTTGCAAATTTGCAAGTGCCAGTGCTATTCTAGGCTATAGCTTGTGCTTGATTTCATGAGTATGCTCAATTGAGCATTTCTACTACTTAGAACAAGCATGCAAGCTCACTAAACATGTTACCTACAGCAGCAAAATATTCAAGATATACTCAACCAAACAAAATTCTACTTGGATAATCGGAGGAGTCACATACCGGAGAGCAAATGTGCCAAATTTCAGACAGAAATCTGGGCTGAGCAAAGAGATCGAGAAATCTTGAGCTCTTGAGTGGAAACGCGAGTGAGAGAAATCTGGTGCGATTTTTTTCGAGAGAGGGAAGAGAGTGGGAGGAAGAGATAAAGTAGTGGGGCAAGGAGGGGCCCACACGCCAGGGTGGTGCGCCCCCCTTCCAGGCCGCGCCGGCCTGTGGGGTGCCACCCTGGGGTGCCCCACTGGTCATCCCCAGGTGCTCCCAGGTGCGTATTCGAAAAATAAGACCAACGGTATAATTTTTGTGAATTTTTGAAAACTTTGAAAAATGCACATTTCTGGGTATTAAGTTTTATTATTAGTGGACAGAAAAAGATTTTGAAATTTCTAATTAACTAAAGAACTTTGCAAAACAAAAGTGATACGGCAAGTAGAACAAGTGGAGGAAGAAAGAAATGTTGTTTACCTCCTCTATGCATATAAAAAGTATTTGTTAACAAGGTTGATCAAGTCTTGCCACCAAATAAATTTTACATAGCATAAGAAGAAATAAACCTCAAATCAATCATGTTACCTTGAATTGTATTGATATGGATCCAATCATAAGATTTTGATATCCTTCTTTAGGCTCATATATAGGACAATCAATAGTTCCAACTTTGATAGTTCTCACATTAGAAATGGTATTAACTCCACATACTTTATCAATCCTCTTGGGGAAATAAACGGTATGCTCCTTTTCATCAACATTGAAAGTAACTTTTCCTTTATTGCAATCAATAACAGCCCCTGCGGTGTTAAGAAAAGGTCTCCCAAGAATAATAGACATATTATCATCTTCAGGCATTTCCAACACAACAAAATCAGTTAATATCAAGCAGTTATTAGTAACTTGAACAGGAACATCCTCACATATACCAACAGGAATAGCAGTAGATTTATCAGCCATTTGCAAAGATATATCAGTCAGTATCAACTTATCTAAGTAAAGTCTCTTATAAAGAGAAAAAGGCATAACACTAACACCCACTCCCAAATCACATAGAGCACTTCTAACATAATTATTCTTAATAAAACAAGGAATAGTCGGTATACCTGGGTCGCCCAACTTCTTTGGAACTTTGCCATTGAAAGAGTAATTAGCAAGCATAGTGGAAATCTCCTCATTAGGGATTTTCCTTTTGTTAGAGACAATATCTTTCATATACTTTGAATAAGAAGGCAATTTAATAGCATCAGTCAAAGGGATTTGCAAGAATAAAGGTTTCATCCAATCGCAAAATTTATTATAATGTTCTTCTTCCTTTGATTTTAGTTTCTTAGCAGGAAAAGGCATTTACTTTTGTACCCAAGGCTCTCTTTCATTACCATGTTTCTTAGCACTAAAATCTTTTTTAGTATACTTTTTATTTTTAGCATGCTTTTCAGGTTCATCTTCAACCTCTTCTTTATCAGAAGCATCATTCTTATCATTATCATGTTCATTACCACTTTCAGTTTCAGCATCAGAAATAGAAATACTATTAGGATCATTAACAGGTTCAAAGGATTCTACAACAGTTTTATGTTTCTTCTTCTTTTTCTTAGAAGGAGCACTAGGTTCAATGCGTTGAGAATCTTGTTCAACTCTTTTGGGATGCCCCTCAGGATATAGAGGATCCTGGGTAGAAACACCGCCTCCAGTTGTTACTTCATCAGCATGTTTCTCTTTAGAATTATTTTTTAACAAGTCATTTTGCACTTTAGTGAGTTGATCAATTTGAGTTTGAACCATATGAAAATGTTTAACAAGCATCTTAACATCATTGGAGGTTCTCTCCACAATATCATGCAAATTGCTAATAGCTTGAGAATTTTCCATTAAATGATTCTCTACTCTCATATTAAAATTTTCTTGCTTAACAATATAATTATCAAACTCATCTAAGCATTGAGCATGAGTTTTCGAATACGGAATATCTTCCCTAGTAAAGCGTTGAAGAGAGTTTACCTCAATCATGGATGAAGGGGGAATTATCTTACATAGATCTTCTATGGGAGGTAAGTTCTTCACATCTTCGGATTTAATACCCTTCTCCTTAAGAGATTTCTTGGCTTCCCTCATATCTTCATCATTTAATTTAATTAAACCCCTCTTCTTCAATATCGGCGTCGGAGTTGGTTCAGGTGTAGTCCAATCATCATGATTTCGGCCTATTTTAGCCAATAATTCTTCAGCTTTGTCTGGAGTTCTTTTCCTGAAAACACAACCAGCACAACTATCCAAATATGCTCTAGACTCAACGGTTAGTCCACTATAAAATATATCAAGTAAATCATGATTTTCCAAATCATGTCCAGGTCGAGCTCTGATAAGAGAGCAAAATCTTGCCCATGCTTCAGGCAATTTCTCTCCATCTTCCTGGTCAAAGCTATAAATTTTCTGCAAAGCAGCATGTTGAGCACTAGCAGGAAAGTATTTCCAAAAGAAAACATCAAGCAAATCACATGGACTATTAATAGAACCAGGAGACAAATTATTATACCAAGTTTTAGCGTCATCCTTTAATGAGAAAGGAAAAATTTTAGCAACAAAATAAGTACGCATCTTGACATCATCAGAAAACAAGCTACTCATAGAAGAAAGTTCATTCATATGTTCTACAACACTTTCTTTTTCAGTACCACAAAAGGGTGTTTTCTCAACAATAGCTATATGAGATAGATCAAGAGAAAAATCATAATCTTTATCCTTAATGTTTATAGGAGATGTGGCAAATTTAGGATCAGGAGATAGCTTATATCTAACAGTATGTTGTGCGAGAAACTTTTTAATTTTTCTTGCATCAGTAATAGCATTGCATTTATCAATAAAATCATCATTAAGCTCCACATAATCCTCATCAGGATCATCACTAGAGTAATCAACAGACTCAGGTGAATTAACAGGTGTAGCAGCATTTTCATTAGGAGTTTCAGTATTTTCAATTTGTCTAGACCTAGCAATTGTAGCATCTAGAAAGGATCCCAATGAACCACTATCATCAAGCACAACAGAAACATCATCAATATTATGAGAATTTTCAGATTCAGCAGAAGTACTAGCAAGTGAAGCTTGCAGTGGTGAAACAAGTTGACTTATCACAGATGGTGAATCAAGAGTAGCAGAGGTACTCAGAGTTGTACCTTTTCTTGTAGTGGATGGTAATATGGCGACTTTAGGATCGCGAGATTTACCCATGATGGAGAATTTGCAGCGAACAATATCAATCCAAGTGAACTTCCAAATAAAGCTATGCTCCCCGGCAACGGCGCCAGAAAATAGTCTTGATGACCCACAAGTATATGGGATCGCAACAGTCTTCGCGGGAAGTAAACCCAATTTATTAGTTCGACACAAGGGGAGACAAAGAATACTTGAAAGCCTTAACAACGGAGTTGTCAATTCAGCTGCACCTGGAAACAGACTTGCTCGCAAGAGTTTATCAGTAGTAACAGTTTTATAGCAGTAGCAGTAGTGAAATAACAGCAGCAGAGTAACAAAGACAGCAGTAGTGATTATAGTAAACAGCAGGATTAAAATACTGTAGGCACAGGGATGGATGACGGGCGTTGCATGTATGAGAGAAACTCATGTAACAATCAAAGCAGGGCATTTGCAGATAATAATAAAACGGTGTCCAAGTACTAAGCAATCCATAGGCATGTGTTCCGTATATAGTCGTACGTGCTCGCAATGAGAAACTTGCACAACATCTTTTGTCCTACCAGCCGGTGGCAGCCGGGCCTCAAGGGAATCTACTGGATATTAAGGTACTCCTTTTAATAAAGTATCGGAGTGTGGTGACCCAGCATACCACTGCATGGTGTAGTATGCAAGTCTGATATAACACCAATGAAACACCGTTCCACTAGTATTATATCGCTCAGAGTGGTACAACAGAAACATATGCGGGTCCAAGGCATGTCTATAGAATTACATACAGACTCTGTTACATAAGATCAGCACAGCCTCCTACTTTACAATGAGGTAAATCTGCGAATAAACTCCAGAAGAATTACTTGTAGTCTAATCCTATCACGAACTCTATTTGTAGAGTATTTAACTATCTATAGAGGCTATGAATAGATTCTAGCTAAATAGGAGCTAAGTTTAGGAAGCTAGTTCCCTTCTATGGATAAACTAGGTTTTCTCCTTGTTGGATGTGGTATCTGACTCCTCTGACAGGGTCCTGTCTCTTGAAGTAGTTTTTGACTCCTCGGCCTTCGAGTTGCACTGTAGATCCTCCTTCGATGCCTCCATATCTAAGCAGGGGATTTAAGAGTGGGATGAGTACGAGCGTACTCAACAAGTTCATTATAGGAAAGAGGTGTTTAATACACTAGCTACAGCATTAGACCAGAAAGTCTAATACCAATGCAAGTTTTCATAACCATTTCTTCAAAAGGTTGCTTTTATTCAGAAGAACTATGTCCGTCAGCCTTCACCGGTTTACTAGAACTTCATGGAGCTCCTTTCCGGCAGCGTTCGCAGTTCCAAATCCCGGAACAGGGAGTGACAGGTCACGATTCATTACACTCTGCAGAGGTGTGTTGCTTTACCCATAAGAGATCTTAACCTTGGTGCCAACCGGGCGTACACCCCGTCCACACTTCCTTTGGTGTGAGGCCCGGTATAAGGTCATAGCCAATCATATTCCTCCGCTACCTCATACACCCACCCTTTGCTGCAAACTCCGACCCTGGGTCCTCGCCAGTGCTCTTATACCAATTAAGGATGGCCCCCGACCACGACAACAGTTCAGGTCTCTACCATGAACTCCTTCGCCGGCAGCTGCAACCCATCATAGACCGCAATAACCGTGGGGACTTCATCGGGACCCCCACCCTACCACTTGTCCTCTCTTGGATCAAGGGTACCACTTGTCCTCTCTTGGATCAAGGGTCTACGGTAAAGCGCATCCGTTGATGTACAAGAGGTGGAAATACAATTGACTATTCCGTCCCACTCCAGATCTTATGGTTAACACGGGTATTACGGCACAAGAATCACTGGACGACATTTGTTGTTTAATCGTAGATGGATATAAACCCTTGCAATGGAACCTCCACCATATCAACACAATCCATGGTTCCATTGCCCACCACATAGTCATATTCATAGTTATGAAAATAGTGGTTTTGGTTTTTATGCAATAGTGATAATCATAGTACTTTGCAAGTAATTTGATAAAGATACTCAAATGATATGAGCAAGCGATGAACTTGCCTTTCTTGACTGCAAGATTATGCAGGCAAGGTCTTCGGTACGCAATAACTCCAAATTCTGAAATAGCATCATCGTCCGGTAAGGACGATGTTTAAAAGATTGGCAAGGATGCAATAATGCATAAGTATGATATGCAATCGCTCTAAGCGTGACCTAACCCCGATGATTTAGGATCAGTGAGTTGTAATAATTGGTTCAGGGTGTGTTGCACTTTTAGAGTGATTCACAAACAAGGTTCTTATTCAGGTGTGATTACTTGGTATTATAAACAGGTAGATAATAAGGCATAGTAATCAATTGAGCACACAAAGAATGATAATTGGCATAATGTTAACAAGTAAAGAACAGTGGTTAGTTTTAACACTATATGGCATGGTTAATGATTAATTATCATATACTTCAAAAGAATAACTTTTGAAGAACATGTTCTTAATAAAGAACAAGTAAAATAATTAAGGTTGTGGAAGTCTCTGGTTTATTATGGTTCTAGTTGGGTTCTAGAGCAAGTATTAGATGGATCACAACAGAGTTGGATTCATCAATAGTAGGTGGAGTTATGCCTAGGCATCCTAAGCAATTAATTACACATGGGTGCTATAAAGGTTGATGCTACTTTGCTGGTGATCGATGGCTATTGTCTATAGGTCCTATTAGGCAGTTTTGATGATGATTCTTTAGTTACTTCCAAAGAATAACTTTTGAAGAACATACTTCTTAAATATTAAGAAGTATTGCAATTAGGGTTGAGGTGGTCTAGGTTTTACTGTTGGTTCTATTAAGTAAGGAATAATTGGCTCCTAAATAGGATGGTTGATAAGTATCCAACACTAGTAGGGTCTAGTGGAATATGGTTAGGTAATGCTCAAGATTTGGCATAGTTGCTCCTGAGGTTCATCACATTGGTGTGATGCTGAGTATGGATAATTAAGGATGATTGTTTTGGTAATAGGATCTAGGGTTTACACTTGGTTAACCCTACTTGATTATTTAGGTCTGATGAATATGAACACATGGGATACCCATATATTAGTGATAGGTCTTCTACATTTTATGAGGCCAAGACAAGTATTTAGTTGCTACTATGGTTCTATGATTTGAAAGAAGGTACCATGATCACATGGTCTAACCTAGGGTTTAGGTTAGAAGCAAATTAAGGTTCACATGAAATAGTGGACCTAGGGTTTCTAGTGGAATTAGGGGTTTTGGGTTTTACATACAATTATGAGGTTGTGTTCTTTATTCAATATGGAATCAGGGTTTCCTAATCTACCATATAGTTCTATAGTTAATAACTTCATTTTAAAGTTGAAGTTATTAATAACTTGGAATAAAAAATTAATATTGTATTTGGCATTTTATTAATTTTAAACAATTAAATAATTAAGGTAATTATTAATCAGGTTTTAATTTCCAATATTAGGGATTAAATAAGTTACAAATAAAGAAAATTGGTGTTAATGTTTTCTTTATTTACTTTACTGGTTTTTTTATTATTTTAAATAGTTTTCCTAATTATTGAAGTTTAATTGAATTTAGAATTAATAAATAAGGCTTAAATAACAAGTATTAAATAATTGAATTTTTATTAAAATTACAGATTTCATTTTATATTTTTATTGGATAAATTTTTCTTTTATAAGAATTTTGATGTCTCATTTGTATTTTTCTGACTTAATATGAATTTTATAAATATCTGCAAAGTTTCAGGAATTGTTGAATTTTGAATTAAAAACCAGAGAAATACTACCAGTACCCGGCTACTCTACCCGCATGACACTGACTAGTGGACCAGTGTCCACGTCAGCTGCCAGATGGGCGCTTGACTGGGTCAAAATTGAGGATGTGGCGTTGGAGCTCACTGCCGGCGGGGAAATTGGCGACGGCGCCGCCGTTCCCGAGCTCCCACGGATGGATGACTCGTACCACTCGAACCAGCATGTTATGGTGAAGCTAACGGTGCTAGCGCCGCCTCCAGATGGTCGCCGGAGAGAGCTCGACGGCGAGGCCGAGCGGCGGCGCTCGCAGTCGGTTTGTGCGGCGAAGCTACAGGACGGTATCGATCTAGGCGAGCACGCTACGAGGCTTAGGAGCTCACCAGGGTTACGCCGGGCTTGACGGCGAGGTTGGAGCTGGCTTGAGTCGCCGGAATTGATAGCTCCGGTCGTCGAGGAAGTCGAGCTCGCCGACGACGTTCCTGGATGATTCGGCTCGATTCTTCGAGCTGGTGGAGCAAGTCGAGGATGTAGTTCACGATGGTGAGCTCAGAAACGCTTGGGGAGGCTCCAGACATTGGCGGAGGGAGATGGCCGGAGTTGCCAGGGTTTCGTTTTGGGGAAAAAATTCAGCAGAGAGCAAGGAAAGATGGAGACTAAGGTTTTGGCCAGGTATTTATACGGCCTCTCTCGATCGTCGGTGGTCGCGCAGTCAGCAACGGCGGCCAGGACGTGGCTCTAGCCATCGCGGTGGCGACCTCCTGTGAAGCGAAGGAAGAAGAGACGAAGACGAAGTCGGCGTCTCCGATCTTATCCAGCGAAACGGTAAGTTGGACTGGTTCTGGTGGGCTTGGCCTTTGATGATTGCTCCTTGGGCTGCTTGGTGGGCTGTGGTGCTGGGCTGCGTCGGCTGGTAAGCTCCAGGTAAGGTTTTCCCTCTTTTTCCATTTTCTGTTTTATATTTTCTGTTTTCAATTCCATTTGTTGAATTCAAATTTGAATTCAATTCTACTTTGCAGGAGTTCCTACCTATTTTAATTAGGAATTAATAGCAATGGTAATTACATGGTCTTGTTGTTCTAAATAAATATTTAACATATTAAATTTTATTGGAATTTTCATTAAGCATGATTTTATGCACTCTTTTAATTTCTTTTTCTTGTGGAATCAAATCTGTTTTGAATCATTTGAGTTGATAATTTCTACTCCAAGTGTATTAGAAAGAATCATTAGGACTTGTCCTCTTATTTGATAATTTGATTACTTGCATAATATTTTATGTGAGCATCTTTTTGTTAAGGTGTTGTAAGCATTATTATAATCCTAATTCAAAGTTAGCCCTAGTGTTATATTTTAATAACACCATGAAATACCTAAGGTAGATACTACTCTCATTATGGGTTGGTCTTAATTATAAAGCTAAGTGGTTGATCACCATCATGGGTTTAATCATATGGTTTAGCTAGTGGGAATTTTAGGGTTCTAATTATATTCACCTATTGGCAAATGGTTTGGAACTCAAATGTGAATTAGGTTTAGAGTTGTGATCACCCAAGTGATGCACATACTAGAACTGAGGTAGGGTTTCGGGTTTTACTTGTGATCATCAATTAATTCATAATTCAGTTTGAGATATGGGGATAGGTTCTATATGTGATTTAACACCACATTACTTTAGCTAGGTTGCTCTTCCTCACCACTCATAGGATGATTCAATCCAAGATCATTTAGATTGATATATGACTGAATTATGCACAGGGTTGTTACTATTTAGTTGTTTCTCTTATTAACATATTGGAAATAGTTTAGGGTTGCTAGTAGTCTCCCTATGATTTTATGTGATGAGTAATATCTACTTATCCTATTAGGATTTAACTTATCCTCACATACCTCAAGAGCATGATCATGTATTAGGCATGATCAACTTGTTCTTAATATCTCTACCTCAAGTTCTTAGGTTTTATGATCATCACTCAATTTATAATGATCAAGGTTTGGCTTTCTAAGGTATCTCTCATTAAATGGGTTTCTCACTTCCATGATCAAGCATTGTCTTGATGAACTAAGGTATAGCACTTCTATTTTACTTTCTAGGATGGGCTATTATGGTGGCCTCTATAGTTTATATCCCAGGAGAATGCCTGAGATATTCTCTTAGAGTTCTCTCACTGAATGATGATTTAATCATTAAGATGTATGGGTAGTTCTCTCCCTCAATTCCAAGTGTTGCCTCAACTAACTTGAGTGTAGCACCAAAGCTTGAGCTCTCTTTCATAGGAATAGTTTAATCAAGGTTTTATGGTGTACTCCTAATATCTCCTTAGGTATCTAGGCTAAGATTCCATTTGTCTAACTTGGTTGGATTAGTCTCTACTTTACTTCTTCAATTCATGGCTATGGTCTTATTTAGTTTGATCCTGGTTCCTCTCACCATTCCAAGGTGAAATGGTTTAGGTCCTAATACTTTAGTTCAATGGTTGTCCTTTATTCTTAAATAGGTAAGGCTAGTATTGGTAGGAATGGTCTCTCTCTCATTTGGGAAGGACTTTAATTCCATCCTAAGATTAAGTTCCATAGAGAATGATGTGATCATCAATATCTATGTTTAACATAAATGGATTCTCTCTCTAGGGATTGTCTTGAATAATATCCTAGGGTTCTTTCTAAAGATGATGATTTGAATACTTGGATGTATATCCAAGGTTTAGCTCAAGGTTTGTTAATGCTTCTCTAATAATTATAATAGAACTCTCACCTCTCTAGGTTTGATGCTTAATAATTTGGAATAGAGAAGAATTATATTCCTTAGTTGGATCTCCATGTCTTGTTTCCAAGAATGGAGTAAAATGAATACCATGAGATTCATGGTAGGATTATGGATTAGTTTAAGACATGGAAAAGTTAAGTCAATAATGGTTTCTCCATTTTATTGTTACTTGGTTTGTAATTGAATAGATATTCATATGCTATGGCAAGGATTACCATATTATATTCTTTTATAAGATCAAGCAATTGTTCATTGAGTAAAGTGTTGTTGTGTGGATTATTAGTTCCATTTGATCTAACCCCTTAGATCAAATCATCTCTACCCAAAACAAGGTTTTAAACAAAGTCACATTGAGGTTTATAGCGCTTGACTTGATGAGCTACTTCAATTCCACCAAGGTCAAGTGAAACTTCAGTTACTGGGACTGTTTTACTTTAAAGCGCGAAAATTCCCCAGATTTTCTATGCATGAATGCAATGCACACATCTGTTTCCTCTATTTTTGTAACCCCATTACCTGGGATATTACACGGAGCAAAGCATTAACACTCCGTGAACACATGTGATCCTCACATCATTGCCATCCCCTCCGGTTGTCCCGATTTCTGTCACTTCGGGGCCTCGGGTTCCGGACAGCGACATGTGTATACAACTTGCAGGTAAGATCATAAAACAATGCATATCATGATGAAACAATAACATGTTCAGATCTGAGATCATGGCACTCGGGCCCTAGTGACAAGCATTAAGCATAACAAGTTGCAACAATATCATCAAAGTACCAATTACGAACAGTAGGCACTATGCCCTAACAATCTTATGCTATTACATGACCAATCTCATCCAATCCCTACCATCCCCTTCAGCCTACATCGGGGGAATTACTCACACATGGATGAGGGAAACATTGCTGGTCGATGGAGAGGCGTCGGTGGTGATGATGGCGATGATCTCCTCCAATTCCCCGTCCCGGCGGAGTGCCAGAACGGAGTTTCTGGTTCCGAGACGGAGTTTCACGACGGTGGCGGCGTACTGGATGGTTTCTGGCGACTTCGACTTCTCGTCTCGCGTTTTTAGATCGAAACCCTTAAGTAGTCCAGAGGAGGGCGTCGGAGGCCAGCCGAGGGGGCCACACAGTAGGGCGGCGCGCCCCCCTCCTGGGCCGCGCCGGCCTAGTGTGTGGGGGCCTCGGGCCTCCACCAGGCTTGCCCTTCTGGCTCCGTGATTCTTCTGGAAAAATAAGACCTTCGACATAAATTCCGGGGATTTTCCTGAAAGTTGAATTTCTGCACAAAAACAAGACACCAGGGCAATTCTGCTGAAAACAACGTTAGTCCGTGTTAGTTGTATCCAAAATACACAAATTAGAGACAAAACAATAGCAAAAGTGTTCGGAAAAGTAGATACGTTTTGGACGTATCAGTGTTCATCTACCACATTGTTGGCGCTGAGTCTCAGTGGCATGGTGCTGCAGGGTATCGACGACAGATGCGGGATGATTTATACGTGCAGGAGAGTGGAGCCGTCTGGCATCATGGTGGCATCGATAGCAGGTCTTGCAAGGTTAATGCGTTGATCTCTCTTGAAGGTGGAGTCGAGGAAGACGGCGGGAGCAACTCCTGTGGCGTGTGCGTTGGCGTGCGCTCAGAGTCTGCTTGACTGGATGTGTTTCTCACCTGCTATTGGGCGGTCTGAGAAGGCATTTAGTTTTGGATGTTTTGAGTTGGTGTATTGTCATCCTCTTCATCCCACTGTAGGTATAGTAAGGTTGCTTCGAGTTTGATCTTTTGTGTTTTTTCTTGTAAGGTTTCGTGAATAATCTAATAAAAAACCATGTGCATCCTTTGGATGCAGAAGCTGGGACGATATTTTCCCCATTTCGAAAAAAAATATTGCGTGGAAATGGCAGGCATGTCTTTTTAAAATTCAAAATTCGAATCTTGTCTCGCACAAGCCAAGCCGTCGTCACATCTGGAAGGCGCAACCCTATCCAGCGGCTGCTACGTCTGCGGCCGGCGGCAAGGACCCGTTCGAGGACTTCCCGGACCATGTGTTGGCGTTCTTGCCTTCGCAGGAGGCAGTGCACACCTGCGTGCTGGTTTAACGCTGGTGCCACATGTTGAAGTCCGTCCCGTCGCTGCGCATCTTCGACGACATGTTGAAGACCGAGGAGCAGAGCAACAACATCTATGGAGCTGAGATTCAACCGAGCTGAGAGCAACATCATCTTTCTGTGACAGCATCTATGTGGAAAATTTCTCAAAATTTGAAGTTTAGAGTGTCACTTTATGCTAAATTCCGAGGTTTTCACCTGAAATTCAACCGGGCATTATAAAAATAAAAAATCAATAAAATGTAAAAACTTCACAGTCTATCTATGTCTCTCTATAAGATCATGTGTAGCAAATTTGAGGCGATTTAGAGGTGGTCGAAAAAATCACGTTGTTAGAAAAACTGGTTTGAGTTGTGAGACCAAACGGTCTGTCCTTAAAAAAAAGTGATTTTTTCGACCATGTCCAAATGACCCCAATTTTGTCATACATGATGACATACATGTAAAAAATAGAAATATGTGGAAAGTTTCCCAAAATTTGAAGTTTAGAGTGTCACTTTATGCTAAATTCCGAGGTTTTCATCTGAAATTCAACCGGGCATTATAAAAATAAAAAAATAAAAAAAATGTAAAAACTTCACAATCTATCTATGTCTGTATATAAGGTCATGTGTAGGAAATTTGAGGTGATTTAGAGGTGGTCGAAAAAATCACGTTGTTAGAAAAGCTGGTTTGAGTGAGACCAAACGGTTTGTCCTTGAAAAAAGTGATTTTTTTTTTACCATGTCCAAATGACCCCAATTTTAGCATACATAATGACATACATGTAAAAAATAGAAATATGTGGAAAGTTTCCCAAAATTTGAAGTTTAGAATGTCACTTTATGCTAAATTTCAAGGTTTTCACCTGAAATTCAACCGGGCATTATAAAAATAAAAAAATGTGGAGAACACGAGGGGGCTGATGGTGAAGGGGCGATGTCGAAGACGATTTCCTCGGTGCGGAAGTTCTCGGGGTCACCGAGCGTGACCGGAAGGGTGATCTTCCCCAACGGCCGTGTAATGCTCCCGTTCACACCTTGGAAAACGCCAGTGTCTTGCAGCCGGGACAAAGGGATTTGCAGGGTAGCCAAAACCTTTGCCGTAAACAGACTGAGGCTGGAGCCTCCGTCCACCAACATCTTCGTGACCTTCTCTATTTTGGAGATGTTGCCTTCTACCACATGTTACTCTCTGTTCTTGTGATGTTGCGTTTTACTAATGTTACTCTCTATTTTGGAGATGTTGCCTTTTACGACATGTTGCTCTCTGTTCTTGCGATGTTGCCTTTTACCTATGTTACTCTCTTTTTTTTTTTTGAGAAACACAGTACAAACGCAGACGCTCACATACACGCGCATACACTCACCCCTATGAGCGCACACACGCACACCCTACCCCTATGAGCACCTCCGAAAGACTGAGCCGGCGGATTGGATCTTGAAATTGACGAAGTCACCACAGCCGCCTCGCAATCGACGGGAACGTCGTCTTCCACTGAATGAATATTCCGCCT
The DNA here is from genome assembly GCF_019359855.2 of Lolium perenne. Classification (NCBI taxonomy): domain Eukaryota; kingdom Viridiplantae; phylum Streptophyta; class Magnoliopsida; order Poales; family Poaceae; genus Lolium; species Lolium perenne. Next base: position 312,244,796 of record NC_067245.2, read on the forward strand.
TTATGACACACACAGATGTCAAACCTGGGGTTTGAATTCTGGTGGGCTGGGGGTACAACCACCCTCCTAACCACCCAACCTCATGTTGGTTCTCACCTATGTTACTCTCTGATATTGTGATGTTACCTTTTTCCCATGTTACGCTCAATTCCCAGCAATCCAGACCCAGCGTTGTGCCTTCGCATGCGAGGTTGGGGCAGATCGAGGACGAACACGCTCCGCTCCGCCCGGCCCCCATCCCCTCCGTCCTCCTGCCATCCACCATGGCGACGACCACGACGGCTCCGCCCTGGAATCGGCTTGCCTCGCCTGGAATCGGCCCGTCCTGCTCCAGGCGCCAGCCCCACCGGTGGCGCGACGAAGTCCTCCGTCTCCCACGGCTTCGAGGCCGACGCCGCGGCCAGGTTGCAGAGCTCGCCCAGCCCGCCGTAGAGGAGGTCGAAGGCCGCATGACGGAGGTTTGCGACGCGAATGGGTTGAAGGACTCGTCGGCGGCGACCTCTTGCGGCGGCTTCGACAGCTCACATGAAACTTCAGGACGGTTGGAGTGCGCACGCGAGACACGCGTTTTGTAGCACGCTGTAGCCGGCGCCGAATATATACAGTGAGGATGCGTGCGACCGCCCTGAAGTTGGTTATGTGGTAGTTATTGGATTTGTGGGCCGCCAGGAGGTGTCAGGCACCACTCGAGCTGCGATAGCTCCCACTCCACTACCGTCAGGTGCTGGCGAAGCTGCACATCAATGGCTTGACAAAGACGTGCGCCTACCAACACCAGATGACAGTGGAGTGGGAGCTGTCGCAGCTCAAGTGGCGCCTGACAGCTTCTAGGAGGACGCCCTCCCACATTGGGCCACATGCGCAGACATCGGGAGAAGTGGCGGCAAGCCATACAAGCTCCAAGCAACAATGGCTCCCACTCCACTACTGCCAGGTGCTGGTAGTCGTCGGCGGAAACAAACCACCAGGCTTATGTTATTTTTCAAGATACTTTTTATATAATATATAATAGATATCTCTAGAAATATGTATTTGGATAGTGTAATATACACACATATATATACCCATCACGCCAGGCTCATAACTTAGTTGTTTCCTTCCATTTAAGGTGCTAGATCTTGGTTCGTATTAATTCTACGGAATCACATCTCAAATTTTAAAATAACTTAACAATTGATGCATATATAATAAAATGTAGGGTTGTAATTTCATGTTTGAGTTGTAGAAATATCTAAAAATTTAAGAAAATTTCCATTGTTGTTAGTTATGATAAGTAAGAAGCAAAAAATGTATATGTTTATATTTTAATTATTAGAACTATAAAAGTTTAGTATAAATACTTAAAAATAAAATAATAATAGATATCTCTAGAAATATATATTTGGATAGTGTAATATACACACATATATATACCCATCACGCAAGGCTCATAACTTAGTTGTTTCCTTCCATTTAAGGTGCTAGATCTTGGTTCGTATTAATTCTACGGGATCACATCTCAAATTTTAAAATAACTTAACAATTCATGCATATATAATAAAATGTAGGGTTGTAATTTCATGTTTCAGTTGTAGAAATATCTAAAAAATTTAAAAAATTCCATTGTTGTTAGTTATGATAAGTAAGCAGCAAAAATGTAAATGTTTATATTATAATTATTAGAACTAGTCTTCAACCCGTGCACCTGCACGGTCAACCGATTATTTTAACATCATAAATTAGGGACACTATTTGAAGTTTATGATAAAAAATAATAATTGTTCGCAATATGACGCGTCAACCTCAATTTATCTTGTGATGGAGAAATTTGTTACATATATTTTTCTATTAAAAATGCAAATTGTTGCTATATGATATCATACAGATTATCTTACAAATATACGGCTTGATAGTTACATTTTTCACACGTAGAGAGTCGAGTTTGAACTGCGACATAACATGTGTGGTGAGAAGGAAAATAAAAGTATGTAATTTTTTATAACATTGAGATAATTCTTGATATTAGTTATCGTTACTAATATGCTGACCACATGTCACTTGTATTAATACGTTGTACGGTGAGAATTTGCATTTGCAAAATATATAAATGGTTATTTTATTTAAATCTCAACTGCATAAATTAAGTTATTTAGAAGATGTGTGCTTAGACATCTATCCATTTGTTCTTCTTATACAACTGAGCACACATCAATATATTAATTAACAGAATAACCTTAGTCATGGGCTAAGCGTATGAGCTGAATATGAAGAAAAAAAACTCTCCGGTCCTAAATACTTGTAGCAAGTTCAATGAATCTAAAGAGATTTTAGCCTATATTTTACCCAAATTTGCTATGAGTATTCAGGGTCACAGCGATAGAAAACATTAACATAACTTAATTAGTAGGCCACAAAGTAAAGAAAATGAACTTTGAAGAGATAAAGAACAGAAAAGAACAATAGTCTTGAAGCACGTATCAAGATATGTTTGCTTCCACCCAACCCAGTAGGCTAACAGCTGCCATAATCCTATGCTTTGTATTGCATAAACCTTGGTTGATTACAGTCAACACTGAAAGTTTGAGACTGACATAGTACATGTGGCATTTAGCGGACTAAACATACGTACTCCACCCGTCCACAAAAGAAATACTTTCAACTTTTTTTGATACCCAACCTTTTGGAAGTTTGATAATATTTATAAAAAACCATTAAAATTGATGCCACCAAATTAATATTTTTCGGCTTGTGATGAAATTTTATCATATAATTATTTAGTTTCATAAATATTGTTATACTTTTGTGTAAAATTGGTCAAAGTATAAAATAGATCAACTTCCGGAAAAACTGGAAGTGCACTCTTTCATGGCTAGAGGGCAGTGGAGAGTAATAAATAGGAAATATATGAATATTATTCACGAAAAAATGTAATCTAAATTTATATTTTTACTCTTGACATTCAGTTGATCTGCATGATGTACCAAACACAATATTTATTCATTCGGATTTGTGGTCAAAACTGAATACTTTACCTGAAAATATTGGTCATCGTGTCCTTGTAATTTGCAGGTTCCCTCACTGTGAATACTTTATACTCTTAAATCTGGGGTCATCGTGTCCTTTATTTCCTTCTACAATCAGTGGTGTCGCGAACAAAGCAGCATAGCTTTTTTTTTTTTTTTTTGCGGGAAAGAAACGATGGTATTAAAGCAAGGAAATTACAGAAGGAACCCCAACAAAGATCAAAATACAGTCCAGCCCCTCTGTAACAGAAGGTCGTCGACGGCGAGCAGGACATGCCGACGGCGCGCCGCCGCAGCTTCTCCACTCGAAACTTGGATCGGAAGAAGTCCCCAAGCGCACGGGAAGTCGTCGAACCTCGACCCCGAAGAGTCTCCACCCTCCAGCGCCGCCGGCCACCCCACCTTGCCTCACCACCAGATCTTCCTTATTTAGCATCCGGATCCGCCGCGTCAGAATCCGGGAGGGGAACGCCGCACGCGACAGCCCCAGGGGACAACGAATGCGACGAAGGAGGCGCTCCGCCATGGACCTCCACCGAGCTCCACCGCTGACGAGGACGAGCACCACCTGCAAAACCAACTCCGGCCGCACCTCCATCGCCAAAGCGCCGCCAGCTTGGAACCTAATAGCTTCTACGCTATATACACACCAGAAATCGGAGTTCCCCCAACCTCCCGCCGCCGTAGCGGCCGGCGGAGGAGGGGGGAACCAGCGATTCGCCGGTGGTGAGGTGAAGCTACCGGGAGGAACCAGAAATTTCGCCTCTACTGTAGCGGAGAGGAGAGAGCGTCCAAGTTCGCTACTTCTAGAGATATAACAAAGCAGCATAGCTAGCTTGACACGGCTCAAGATGAATCTGAACAGCGAACTGAAAATCTAAAGCGCTGAAGATTAGCAAAATTACCATATATAATAAATAGTTAAACATAAATGAACACTAAATTTTATTCTCGCCCTTGAGATGAATCAATGAATCTGCTTTTTAACCCAACAACAATACGAATCATATCATATATATGCGGTCGGAACTAAATAATTTGGGAGCAAACCCATCTCAAATCCAAGGGGACGTTGCAAACAAAAGAAGAAAATCAGAATGGCATGATTACCCAGACAGTTATTATTAAGAAAGCAAGAAATTCAATTCAAAAAATGCAAGAAATTAGTAGACTAAAATAAACCGTTAACTCCATTAGATTTTTATCTAGACAATTGTGAGGCGTTAGTAGACCCAGTCCGATAATTCAACTTTGAGTACTCCACGTCTGGTTCTAATGCATGCACATCTGGTCAGAACTGTACTACATCTGGTCAGAACTGTACTAATCAAAACGTGAAGCACCAGGCCGGATAACTTTTTTAGAACGCATCGATCTTTGCAGTGAAGGAAACAGTAACAGTGTTGATACATGAAATAAGCCTGACCTGTGTGACCTTGCCATGCCGTTCTCTACCTGCATCGTTGATGCTAAGGATGCTATCCTGAACTACATAACAGGATCCGGAGTGCGGGATCCATATGCTACCATCCAGCAGTTGTTCATCCGTGCTGCCCCTGCTGCCGCGGTGGTAGCAGCGAAATAGAGATGCGATCTAGGTATTGTGTCGAACCGGCGCCGTGCGGCAGGAGGAAAGTACAAAATCGCGTGGAGCCTCTTTGATCGGTGGGTCCATCTATCCAACCATTCTTAATAACCGTGGGTTATATCGGACGGACTAACATTTGTTTTACGTGAGGAGTACCGTGGAGCTTTTTAGGAAGTCTCCAATTAGTAAATATATAAGACTATGAAAGTTTAGTATAAATACTTAAAAAATAAAATAGAAACTTGCGCGGGAGTTGTTCAACCGTCGTACCAAGCTCGTGCAGGCTCTGCACCTGCGTGAGGATCTCCACCATTTCATCCCTCTCATCTGCATGCACAAACCACGCATTGGCGCAAGTTATACCGTACTCCAAAAGGGCAGACACAAAAAAATCCCTAAAACATCTGACGCGAAACAGACGCACGAACACGCGGGGGCAGAAGGGATATGGGAACTTAACTTTCATAAAAGGTATGTGGGTACCAAAAGGAACGTGTTATACCAAAAAGAACTTGTTGTTGAAATCAATCTTTTAAAACTTTTACTTCATATGTTAAATTTCCAATCAATGACCATGAAAAAACATCAAGAATTATTCAAAAGACATGTAATATATTTGAACCAGTACAACTTACCTTCAACGTCAAATTTCCACGTGCCAATTTTTGAGAACCAATTTGGTGGTGGTTCCCTAATAAATCATTCCTCCTTGGCTAGTATAAATAATTTCATCGGCCTTGTCTAGATCATCTTCGTATATCCCAGACATGACAACACAAGTTTCGACAGGTTAAGTCAAGGCTACCAATGAGCCGCTGGCGGCGCCCTGGGGAAGTGTAATTCGCCATCCACTAGCCATAGTCACCGGAATAAAACTCTAGGCTGAGAAAGCGCAATGAACACTCGTGGAGGAAGGAGCCTCGTGGGAAGAAGAAGCCGCCGCGGAAGCAGCCGCCAGGGGAGGCGAAATCACCCGCTTCGATCAAGCATGTAAGGAGCCTTCGACTCTTTCTCTGTCTCCCCCGATCTATTTAATCGTGCAAATGCAACCAAAGCTCTGATATGTTCCATGTTTGTAATATCTGCAAAAGCCGGTAAAGCCCGAGCAGTTTGTAATATCTGCAAAAACGGGTGAAGCCCAAGCAGGGGGGAAGGGAGCGACGCACACATCAACATCAAGGTTCTGGCAGCTCCGCCGTGGCCAACATTACACCGGTCAAGAAGTGATTGCGGGGCAGGATGAGAGTGTAATCGAGATCCACGGCTGGCCAGTGACGAGCTTTCTCTATGAACCCATTCCCACAACTCCCATGCTTGGGGAGCATGAGGCGGATGAACCTCTGTGATCTCAGCTCCGTCGACTCGGCGCGGTGGAAGCACAGGAGGTCGACGTCATATAGGAGAAGTACATGGCGCTCCTGGACGCGTTCCTCCCACCACGACACATGGTCAAGGAGATGGCGCCAATTCGAGGTATTGTGCCCTTGCTTGAAAGGTGGTTAGGTAATTTGCTGGCCAGATAGTTTGAAGGTCGCCATTCAAAAGGAGTTACTATTGATTTATGCATGTGTTAATATTGATAAGATGTTACTACTGATTTAACCATGTGTTACGATTTATAATATGTTTCTACTTATTTAAGCAGGTGTTACTATTGATAAGATGTTAGTAGTGATATAACAAGGTGTTACAATTGATACGATGTTACTAATGTTTTAACCAGGTGTTACTATTGATAATATGTTACTATTGATAAGATGTTACTAATGATTTAACCATGTGTTACTATTGATAAGATGTTACTACTGATGTAAGCAGGTGTTACTATTGATAAGATGTTACTACTAGTTTATGCAGGGTGTTACGATTGATAGTATGCTACTACTGATTTAACCAGGTGTTACTACTGATTTAACCATGTGTTACGATTGATAATATGTTACTACTGATTAACCATGTGTTACTATTGAAACTATGTTACTACTGATTTAACCAAGTATTATTATTGATAAGATGTTACTACTGATGTAAGCAGGTGTTACTATTGATAAAATGTTACTACTGATTTATGCAGGGTGTTGCAATTGATAGTATGTTACTACTGATTTAACCATGTGTTACGATTGATAATATGTTACTACTGATTTAACCATGTGTTACTATTGATAATATGTTACTAACCATGTGTTACTATTGATAAGATGTTACTAATGATTTAACCATGTTTCCTATTGATAAGATGTTACTACTGATATAAGTAGGTGTTACTATTAATTTCTCTTTATTTAAAGCGGGAAATCTTTGGATTTCATCACTTAGTTTTGAGAATGTATGTGATGCACGGGTACGACATCGACACCATGGAGGAACCTCACCTCGACTCCACCATGAACAACATTGGCGTTTCCAAGTACCCCATCTTGGCCAATGGAGCTATATATGAAGATCGAGGTCCATCAAGACGGCGCCACCATGAGAGTGCTTATGCACATGATCATCTACATCGAGCTCATCATATGGATCATCAAGAGCGCCCCCAACATGATCGTCATCGACACTCTTCTCCAAGCTCAACAAGGCACCACAAGCAACGTGCCAAAGCACATGAGCCATAATCTAGGCATGCCGAGGATCGTCATCGACACACACCATCTCATGATCGTCGTCGACCATCACCGCCTCATGGACTTCATCAACATACGTCACCACATGATCATCGCCGACACAAGTCACCTCATGATCGCCATAGACCAACATGTCCCAAGGATCTTCGACGACACCTCTCAAGCCATGGTGATGATGCAAGAAGACGAGAGCCTCGACATGAAGGCAAAAAAACACCATCATAGGGTGTCTACAACTCCAAGGATGGCAAGTGCACATCAAGCGGACCTTCCTCATAAGGTGACTTCCACTTCTTGTGCCACCACAACAATGCCCCCTACCTCTTTATGTGCCTATGGACTCCGATGCTACAAGTGCAAGCAACAAGGCCACCATCCACGGGAATGTCCCAATCTCCTATGTGATGTGTGCAAGGCCAAGGGTCACATGACGTGGCAATGCACAACGCCAAGCGCCAAGAAGCTCTACTTCGACAAGATGAATGTCAAAGCCGCCATGACGATCGAGTTGGGAGGCGATTGAGTTGAGAAGGTTGAGCATGGGAGTTTCCCTTCAACCAAGGAGGCGCATGAAGATGACAAAACTGAGCCTACTCCTATATTCTTGAGTTATGATATGGTACCAATCCCATGTGAGCATGAGAGCCACTTAGCCCACTTGAGTGAGAGTGATAGTGAGTTGAGTGACTCTCACCCCATATGTGAGATTGAGTGCTTCCATTTGGAGGACATGAGAGATACACTGAGTGAGTTGAGAGAGGTAGTTGATAGGTCCATGGAGGCCATTTCATTTTCTAACACCTTAACCTCTCCCTCTATTGTGTCTTCTCATGTTGCACTAGGTGCTTGAAGATGAACATGGAGGCCACATAGAACCTACCACTTCCACAACACCTACCTCATATGAGCGGGAATACAAAGGTACGTATATGGGTGTTGATGATGCCATGATCCCACTAGTCGACATGATGAATTGTGAGTGCATGCATGATATTGATGATCCTATTGCTATGTCATATGCTTCTTTCACTCTCCCTTGTGATACTTGTAATACCAACATTTTTGATCATGTGGAAGTAGTTGCTTGTGACAAATTGATCATACAATGCTATGATAAAAACTTGAACATGTTTTGTGCTACATGCTTGCACTATTCTCCCATTAATGCAACCAAAATGATGAACAATTGCTCTTTCCTATGCTTGGTTTGCAATGATGTTAGTATGCTTGTGAATGAGATTGCCCCCATAGCTCTCTCAAACTTTGGAGACTTTTCATATATCCATGTTGAGCATGTTCATGTGTTTACCCCGCATATGCACCACCTCTACTATGATGCTTTGCTTAATGCTAATGGTGATGTGCAAATGAAATGGCACATCATGATGGATGATGTGTTCATATACCATGCACACACGTTATTCTTGTTATCTAACATATGTGTAGGTACAAGAAAGAGAATATCAACCTCGATTGAGCATGAGTTGATAAAACGAGCTCTCGAGAGCTACCTCCGCAAGTGCTCCAATGGGTGGTTACGCCCACACACTTCGACTATACAAGATCTCTCAATGAGAGCACACCGGCATCTTGCTAAGGTGACCTCCTTCTACTTGCGCTCTCTTGCTAAACCCGTGGAACATTAGCTACACTTTGAGTGTTTCTTTTCTTTTCTTGTGCTATTGATAGGGCTCTTGACAAGTGAAGGGACATTCAAGCGTTGGTGTCATCTACCTCCTCTACACATTCATGAAGACTCATCGTCGAGGATGACTCTTTTTCAAGTGGAGGGAGATGATGCAGCCCGACCTTCGGTCTTATCCGCATCATGGTCATCATCAAGAACTACGCTGAAGTCCGACGTCACGGAAGCATGGAAGAGGAGACGAAAGAAGGAGACGTGTCCAGGAAGGCCGACACTACCGCCCCGGAATAGCCGGCATTGCCGCCCCGCTCTACGTCGGAGGAAGATGGCACTGCCGCCCTGTCTACGTCGGCACTAACACCCCCACTACGAAGCTCATAAGCTTAACCATCCCACTATGCTCTTTGTATGCCTAAACTACCACTCCTTAGTGGCTCCCTATATATAGGCTCCCACCTCCCCCTTCACTAGACTAGACATAATTTGAGTGAGAACTTGGCTTCTGCCTCACCATCCCTTTGGGATTAGGGAAACCCCCTCCTCTCTTAGACACAAATCTATGAGTTGTATCAAGGACCTCTTTATGTGATTGATCTCTCGCTTGTGTGATTCTACTTCGGTCTCTCGCACTAGTGATTCTATTGATTACATACCGGTCTTTCTCTCAGGGATTCTACCTCGTGTCTTTCCCTTGAGTGATTCTATCGAGATAGTGGTTCGGGCTATCGAGAGCAAAACGGAATTGTATCGGGTTGTGTTGCGTCCGTTCGCCGTGTTCTTCACCATGTTCACGTGTTCTTCCTCTCCCCCGCCTTTCCCTCGGTCAATTCGTGAGATCGGACAACCCACGTGGCCCTAGGTCCCATCAGTATGTGTCAGTGATACACTTGCAGGCGAAGAAGGACAGTGCTAGATTTCAGTTAGAGAAAAGGCTAAGAAGTCGTTGGTAGCCAGGCTTTCATTTCGTTTGTAGAATTTTGAAATGAATACATGTATTTATTTCATTTACATTATAATTCCATAAATGGACACTTGTTTGGTCGCCACAGGAATTGCAAATGACAGCAGAATTCGAAATTGAATTTGTAAATGGCTTCCATAGAGAAACGCAAATGATAGGTCTCAGCTTGGAATCGTGTTTACCCATGGAGTCATTTTGCTGGATTTCCTAAATGAAATAACGGCCCAATTTTGTGGCAACCAAACAGCCCACCTATGAAATTTCAAAATGAATTCCAGGATTTCAGGCCCAAGTGATGGATACCAAACGACCTCTAAGTTGAATTGGCTTCCATACATGAACGGTTGACCCAACAAAGATAGATTAGCAATCATGATATTTGTGTTAGACCAACAATTTAACTAGAAACTAAAAATGTGATTTATGGGACACAATTTTTTTGTAAGTATACTTGAATGAGAGGTCACCAGTGTGCTTTATTATAACTTGCATTTTGTGTGCCTGGTTATTAGGTAAAGTTAAATCTTTGGATGTTCGCATTCCTTATATTTTGCGACAATGAATCAAAAAATTCTAGCTCGTTGTAAAACTTCGCTAACTTATTAACCTCACTATGACTAAATGTGCTAGTAGTAATATTATGTGTAGCCGAACCTTTTGGTTGCATAATTTTAGAATTATCAACATATCAGAGAAATTCATGTTTTTTCGTCTTCACCTCGTACACAAAAGCTCAAGCTCATGGCAGTGTCTTGTTCAATGCATATCATACATGTTAAACTTGGGAGCCCATGGCATCTCCATCCTTGAATGTACTTAAGGCTGCTCCCCATTTTAAGCACGGTTACACCAGAAGAGAGGATGTTCTACTTCTTCCTCCTGTAAATCTTCTTCAGGAAGATCTTCAATATCTCACGAATAGCGCGGTCTGGTTCGGCGTCGATGGTTGAAACCAGATGCTTGTAAACTCTTGACTCGTACTCCAAAAATATGTCCTAAGTACATGAGATAAACAAAATTATGCAGAGAGTTTATCAGTTTGCAGTTCTCTCTTGTTAGTAATAGGAAGAATAAAAAAGACAGACGACATCAAAGGAGTATCTGAGCAGACCCGAAGATCTGATTGGGAAGATTTATACCTGAAGGTCGAGCTCCTTATAAACATTCTTCACTGCCGCAACACATTCTGTGGAAGATTTGCCGTAGTTTTCCTGAGAAATCAATATGGTTCATGCCAATAATACTTAATCCTTGCAAGTCAATGCATAATTTGACTGAAGTTAGTATATCTGACAAATCAAATGGGTGGGTTTCTTACATATAGTATCTTCATCTCATTCTCATTAGCCAGTTCCATAGCTTGGACTATTAGCCATGAGCACTTGTAGTCTTCTATGTCAGTTCCAACCTGAAGCACGGTGAGACAATAAGCATCTGAATCCAACAAGAACTGCAAGGAAGAAAGGTGGGGAAATTCTTCTACCTTGCCAATAACTTGAGGGTCTCCGAAACAATCCAGGTAGTCGTCCTGAAAATATTAAGTGTACTTAAGTCATACATATGTAAATGAAGTTGATATCCTGAAAATATTAAGTGAGGGAGGCCATATCACCTGTATCTGAAAGTATACTCCCATTTCGATGAGAACATTTTTTAGCTCGACGTAATCGCTCAATTTCGCACCATTCAGGAGTAAAGCGCAGGCAACCTATATGAAACCAACCAAGTTCAGCACTGGTATCAATTACCAAAGTTAAGGTTTTGTGTTAAACAAAGCGTAGTGTGCAACAAAACTTTGTAATACTGCAAAGAAGTTGAGCGAACAAATTTTCTAAAAGACCATTCAAATTAAGTAGTCAGTAAAGTTAAGCATAAACTAGACAACAGACAGAGGATGTCCAGTTCCAGGACCAGACTCACCGGCAGGTAGAAGGAGTAGTACGATGTCTTGTACTTGACAATGCGGCGATAACTGTTAGAAACAAAGGTGGGGTTACGTAATTGTTCCCTAAAGCTTATCAAACTTGTTAAAACTAAGGACTAAAACTAATACTGTACTAATCACATACCCCTGGATTTTGTATCTGGCGAGATCCTTTGCGCCGGTGTGGGTAGTGATGAGGTCCAGCATCTGCCCCATGGCAGTCTGCAAGCCGATCTGTCCGAACAATAGAACACCATCCAGCAAACGATTGATATCAATTCTCTAGGATAGAAATTCAATACCATGGAAATGCACATTTATATTTTAACCGTGGATGTCTTCTAGTGAAATAATGGTCACCTCGTTCCACAGCTCCATGAGGTCCACGAAGTAGAACTTCTCCTTGAAGTACCTCTTGATGATGGCCTGAACGTGGCACTTGAGCAGCACACCATCGTTTATCGCTGACAGACCAACCTGACAGACACCCCATAACACTCGTTACAAGATTTTTACATGTCAGACGATAGATGTTTCTACACTACCCACCGTTGGCAGCTTGTACCAGCAGAGGTTGTCGCGCCTCGTGTAGGCGTTGTCCGTGATGTCGTCCAGCACCAGCGCGGATGCCTGCAGCTGCACATGGAAACAGACAGAACGTACTGAAACTTCTCGTAGAGAAGCACTGGAACGTTTCAATGCAGATGCTGAGATGGAGAAGGAGATGGTGAATTAGTTACCCATTCGATGCACCATCCGAGCACGCAGGCGAGGTAGAAGTCCTCGTCGTCTACCTCCGTCCCTTCACGCAGCAACATGTAGCTGTCGATCACCGACAGCCCACGGTTCAGTTTACCTTCAGAGAAACAGCAGAAGACACGGGCGCATGTTAGACCTAGCTATATGACTATATCGAAGGGGTTTGGAGAGTATCTGTTCATAGGGTTTGTGCATGCATCGGCTGCTCACCTCCGGGTACATTGTAGTCCATCATCTGGAGGTTCAAACAACAACAAAGTCAGAGAGTGAATGTACGTCAAAATGAACAATTAGTATGAGATGCTCCTAATGACGGAAAAGGTTTGCCTGATGCCCAGTTTTTTTTTTTTTTTTGCTTTCCTTATCTTATCACAGAGAATTTTTATTTTCGCTCCATAATTTCATTTTGCAAATTATTTGCTATCTAGGTCCTAATTATAAAAGCTGCATTTCATGGTTTATAAGAAACATGCGGCTGTTTAGTTTTGACCCTATACTCGCGACCCCTAAGATCATCTCTAACAGTAACCGAAAAACCTACATTCAGTCTTCCGAAAACGTGGAGGGGGGGGAGATTTTGCAGCTGGCGCAAAACAGAAGAAAAAAACGCAATTCAAATGTCGCGAGGAAATTCATTCTCGATGATCATATATATATATATGGTATTTGATGCTCCGATTGAGCAAAAGTTACATAATCGTTACTGCAAACCTAAATTACATAGTAGACCTAACCTTGGGGACTAATTTGGAGCAAAAGGAGGCCCGATTGGCCTCTGCGCGCGGCGGTGCCGATGGTGGCGGCGCGTCGACACGGAGGCCGGTTAAGAGCTTCAGTTGTGGAGTCAAGTTTAATTATCTCGAGTTTGACGCGGAGGATGCGCTCCTCCCGGCGTGCCGCCTCGTACTCACGCACTTGGCGGACGGCGTCGGCCTCCTCCCAGCGGAAGCGAGCGCGGGCCTCCGCCGCCGAGATTGCCGCCACCTGCGCGACCACGGCGTCCTCCTCGTCGGAGCCGTGCATGTAATCTCCCGCAGAGAACGTGGTCTCCCGCGCGAGGACGAGCTCCTCCTCGTTGGAGCTGTCATACACGGATGGGTGGGCGGCTCGAACCGCCGGACGACGAGCCCTCGCCGTCGTTGCCGTACTTGGCGAACTTTCCTGGGGGCGTGAGCCCTCAGTTCGTCCGACCGGTTGAACTTCCGGCGTTCCGCCTCCCTGCGGAACATGGGGGGCTCGGCGGCGAGTCCCCGCCGCCCAATCCCGCGCCGCGCCCTACAGAGCCACCACGGGAGGCCATGGCATCGCGGAGCTGGGGCGAAGGAAGGCTGCTGCGAGCTGGATTGCTCACCGGAGAGGAGGCTGGTGGCGGCGGAGGGGAGTAGGGTTTGAAAACCGAACTCCTCTGTGGCCCGATTTAGTACGGGGCGGCCGCCGAGTTTCTCGGGCACCCGGACTCATTTTACGGGCCAGGTCGCGAGTTCAGACTCCATTCTAGGCCTCTTTGGACCTGAACCTACCGAAATTTTTCAGTTTCGGCCTGTTTTTGAGTCACTTTTAGAGTTGCTCTAAGGTCAAGCTCAACGCATACAACCTGGACCAAGCCCAGACGGACATTAGCAGTTTAGCACGACCAGGACCAAACCCAAACACCACTTCAGTTGGTCTTCCATCGATGCCGGAGAGAGGAGCCGAGCAAATTGTTAGTACGGAGAAGTAGATTTATTCCGACGGAAGTACCCTCTTTTACTTGCAACAATATTAGCGGTAGCTAGAGTAGACCTAATTTTTTTACTTTTCCTCATTTAAAAGAGTTGTAAATTTTTCTGGTCTAGTGAGCTTATGCTTATCCCTGTAAATATTCCCCGACGACATCGACATTCTGTGATTGGAAGTCTTGGAGAGAGTTGTCACTTGGACACTTGGCCACCACAAGGGCGTAAGCATCATCATCTACATGAGCACTTATGCATCCAGAGTCACTCACGTCCACGTTGGTTCCTAACCAACGGCAATCGCCAAAAACACCGAAATGGACGTATGAAGTTTTCACTGAAAGGTGAAAGTACAGTACGTACAATACCATATTTGTCACTGATCCAGTAAATTGACCTTGCGTGCCCATCGATCATCAGTTGATCAGAGGTGATCATGCGTGTAAGGGAAGAGGCAGCGAGGTCACACGCAGCGTGCGTACGTACCTTGGCGACCCACTGCCTGGTCTCGTCGGTGAAGTCGAAGTTGAAGGTTCGGTCGTCGAGGAGCTCGCTCTTGAGCCGCTCGTACGCGCGCAGGAACCGCTCCCGCGTCTGCTGCGCCCTGTTGCCTCCCTGCTCCGCCGTCGCTCCGTCACGGCCATTCAGCCGGAGCAACTCCCTCAGCTCGTCCTCCAGCCGCACCGCCCGCCGCACCAGCTCGCCCGGATTCGGCAGCGCCGCCAGCGACGCCAGCACCCCCGGCGGCACGTGCGACGCGATCGACGCCGCCAACGCCCCCATGACCGATCGAGCAACTCCTTACGGCGCTCAGCTCTGGCGTGCGTGCGATCGATATGGCGGCCGGTAGCTTCTTCCGGTTTACTCGGCGAGTGAGGTGAGGTGAATGGGTGGATAGATCGCCGGTGAGGCTAGCTATCGTCTAGCGATGATGTGCGTGTGGGCAAGTGACTGAGCGAGTGGTGCTGGCTACAGGTTGCGATTAATTGCTAGCTAGGGAACAAGGACGAGGAAATTTTCTCGGCGCGCGCGAGAAGCGTCGGCTACCGAGTGGCGCACGCCGCGCGGGCGAGCGGCGACACATATTGCCCGGATATGGAACGGCAGCGACGTGAGCGACGTTCCGGTGAGTGTTGGAGCGATCACGTTTCAGCCGTCGCGTTCGACCTATGTCTGGTTGGTGGTTGCTTTCCAACACGTACGTAGGCCACATGTTACCGACCTGTCGTCTCTTAATGTACCTCTCTTTTTTGTAAAGATAAAAGAATGTACTCCTACATCTTTTCCTGGCTCTGCGTGTCCCGGCTGCATTTCAAGAAACGGGTGATCGATCGGGAGAACTAGAGTACGAATAATCTTGTAGCTTACAAGAACCTTGTTACATGAACTACCTCAATGAAGCTCTCAGAAGAAGAAGAAAAAAACTACCTCAATGAACTAGCGACTTAAAAAAACGTTGACCTACCAGGAAATGATCCTCCCTTGACTATACGCTAATAGATAGGATGAGACTCGATCTCCAACGATTTCTCGCTACGGATGATAACTAGTTTAGTCCGCACTTGGCAAATTACCGCTTCGGAGGGGATTCGAACTTGGTTGGGCTCGGCTCAACACCCAGAGCATAAGCCAACCAAGTTAGCACTTGGTTCTCCCTCTCAACTACATGACTTACCAATTGGTGCTTCTAATTCGCACTCAAGGTTGTTGTGAGCCTAGGGTACAAGGTTCTGATGGCATGATCTCCCCAATTGTTGGGTTGCTAGATGTGGCGTGGTGCCTTCGAGTTGTTTGGTATATGTTGTTGCAAGAACTTTTATTGAAAATAAATAAGAAAATGTGTATGCATCATTTTGGTGCAGATGTGAGGAGTCTCAACCTCCTTTTCCAAAAAGCTGAGAATTAACTTAATCCTCAGTCAAGTGACGATATCCCATGGTTTTATATTGCGTGAGCTATTCTTTTAAGTTGAAATTCACATGAAACTAGAACAATTTTTGTTGCAGCCCACTTGCAAGGGGGGAAATTTCAGTTGCAACTCACCTCTATAAACAAATCATGGATGCAAATTCAAAGACTGAGAAACTGGCTCTAACTTAATTCTCAGTCAACCAAGAACTAGCAAACCCGTTATAAATTTAGTCAAAATTCAATGGCTTGTCAGTTTGACCAAATATACGAATAAAAATTTGCATATCTGTAATGCCAAATGAATATCAATACATCCATCAAAAGAGTATTTTCATAATGTGTTTATTCAGCATTATTGTTTTTGATATTCTCTTGTATATATATTGTAAAACTTAGTAGCCTTGTGACAAAATTTATACGAAGCGTATTTCTAGACAGGTGGAGTATAAAAAATGATGAAGAAAAATGAAGAAAAGAGCGAAATAGTACTATTTTCGGGCTTTCACTATTTTAGACGGTAGAAAGAAGGATCTAGAATACACAATCCATGCATGATAGGGACCTATGAGTCTGAAAAACCACATGAAAAATACATAAATTCAAATTCCTCGAACTTGTCCATGCAATATTTGGGAAAAGGTTGGTGCACAAAACCATCATTTATTGCAAAATACTATTTATGCAGATGTTAAACTGAAAAAAATCTGAAAATGTAAAACAACCACATTAAAATTGCATGGCATACCCATGCTTCACTGGTCCTGTTGTTAAAATGTCATCCATGTATTATATCTAGTTAAAGTTTGTAACGCATAGAATCTAGGCAGCCACATCCACAATAAATAATTCACAATTACTTTGCCACAGCCAGAAAAAATACAATCCGAAGTAACCAGAAATAGTCAGATATCCTCAGCAAACAAAAAAAAAGAGAAATCAAGAGATCCAGCAAAGCCAGTAAAATATTTAAAAAAACAATTATTTTAATTTTTTTATCACAATTTTTTTTGTTCTCTGGTGCCTAAAAAGTCACAAGTACCCCCTGCCCTCTCTTGCACCTGCAGAGTTGGCGCCGTTGCTAAGTCAGTCCTAGCTGGTATTGGCGTCGACGGTTGCTGATCGGTGCAGTAGCCAGCATGAGCAAGATCGACTACTGCTTCAGCAATGACTACATGGTGCTGCGCCCGGACAGGGCCGGCCCGTTCGATCTCCTGCACCTCCTCTTCTCGCCCAAGGTCGGCCGGAACAGGGCCGTCGACTGCTTCACCAGCACCGAGATCCGCAGCTTCGTCCGGCGGCTCGCCATCTTCTTCAACCTCCTACTGCAGATCGTCCTCCTCTCGCTCGCCGGCCCCGTGGCCGCCATCGGCGCCGCCGTCGAGTTCGCGCTCAACTTCATGGACAACATCCTCCAAGGTCAGCACATGCGCGTGCACGCAATATTTGGTGCCCGTCCTGACTGCAGTCAGGACTGAAACGAATTCTCTGCTGTGGTTGATTGATTGGTTGGTTTCAGGGAGGATGGAATCTCCGGACAGATCGTCGGCCACGTACCGTTCGCTGACGGGGCTGATCGACGGGCGAGTCGACCTGGACAAGAGCATCGCGCCGACGGACAGCCGGTACCATGCGTCGCTGTGCGTGATGGCGTCCAAGGTGGCGTACGAGAACGAGGCCTTCATCCGCGACGTGGTCACCAACCGCTGGCAGATGGAGTTCGTCAAGTTCTTCGACTGCTGGAACGGTAACGAACGTGTTTCGTTCAGTACAGAACATGCCTGGCCATCAGACACGGCAGAACACGGCGTAACTCGAACTGATGGGTGTTTGTTGTTGTTGCAGAGTTCGAGAACGCGTACACGGCGCAGGCGTTCGTGTTGTGGGCGCCGGACGCGGAGGTGGTGGTGGTGGCGTTCCGCGGGACGCCGGCGTTCGACACGGCGCGGTGGCGCGCGGACGTGGACCCGTCGTGGTACAAGGTGCCGCGGCTGGGGCGCGCGCACGCCGCCTACACGCACGCGCTGGGCGCGCAGCGCAATATGGGGTGGCCCAAGTGGGTGGAGCACGTCAAGGGGAAGCCCAACAAGGTGTACGCCTACTACGCGATCCGGGACGCGGTGAAGGAGATCATGGAGGCGAACGGGAAGGCGAGGCTGCTGGTGACGGGGCACGGGTCCGGCGGCGCGCTGGCGGTGCTGTTCGCGACGGTGACGGCGTACCACAGGGAGAAGGCGGTGCTGGACCGGCTGGCCGGGGTGTACACGTTCGGGCAGCCGCGGGTGGGCGACGCCATGCTCGCCATGTTCGCGGAGCGGAACCTGGACAGGCCCAAGAAGCGGCACTTCCGGTTCGCCTACGCCGGCGACCCGCAGCCGAGGCTCCCCGCCGGCGAGAGCTCCCCCGCGCATTTCATGCACTTTGGGCTCTGCCTCCACTTCGACGTCTCCTACAACCTCAAGGTGATCGATCATCCACGCTCGTCTTCTCCAAACTCACTCCCCTGTTTTTGGACATTCTCGAATTTTCTGCACATTTTTGGTGGAACCATTAGCGCGCCGGGTAATCCGGAACAGTCCAGAACAGTCCAGAACATGCATCCGGTGATCGGGATGTTTCGTTGGTTTCTTATGCCAAAATCTGCCAAGTCTAGAACTCTAGATACCTTACCAATCATTGAACATGTGAGGTCACAGAATTTTGGCTTTCGACGAGCCTATATAGCGACGAGATAAACGAAACAAGGAGAGCCACTGAACTGTTCGTGGCCTCCAAAACCGTCTTCTTCGACCTTAAAAAAGGAGCCGCATTTTCCACTGAAATAAAATACGCTTTGTACATTTTGCCTGAACCTCTGCAGGTGTTCATGGAGATACCGGGCGAGGCGAGCGCCACGTCGTCGCCGGCGGGGATCTTGGCGAGCCGCGTGAACGCGGCGCGGGAGCTGGGGCGGAGCGTGTACCTGGGGTACTGGAGGAGCGCCTACTTCCGGGAGGGCTGGGTGCTCCTGCTGATGCGTGTCCTGGCGGTGGTGCTGCCCGGCCTGCCGTTCCACCGGGTGCACGACTACGTCAACGCCGTCGCGCTCGCCGCTCACATTCCCAAGGACGAGTGAGAACGACTGAAGCTTCGGAGCCCTAGCATAACTAAACGATGCACCCCCCAATTTGCAGAGGTGTTCAGTTCTGTACTATGCTGAGGCTGCCGAACTAGGCACGTGCTTGCGTTATACTATCAACTGCATCTTACGATTTGCTCTGTAATCTCCCTGCTACTAATGTGAACACTTGTTGTGCTACTTCTGATCTGTGTAAAAATAAATAAGGAGTTCAATAAAAATATGTCTTAAATTAACTAGATCTTGTGTTTTTCTAGAAAGCAACTTCAGTTCTGTTGCACAGGACTGTATTTTGTAACCATACTCTGTGCTGTTTGCGGGCAAGTTTTCAGACGCACTCTTTTCCTTTCAGGATACCGAAGGGGACTGGAAGGTTTTTAATGAGGCGGACTTGCTTTGCTTAATAAAGTGTGGTTTACATTTCAAAAAAAAAAAAACTTCAGTTCTCACCTGGATATTCGAAGATGTGGAGATAAATACTTTATCTAAACTGTAAGGCAATACTGGCGTCGCTCTGATTCGGATGTATTTAGATTAAGGGTTTTTTTCTCGGTTGTAAAAGTGTACCGGTGGTCACTGGTATTACGGTTTTTCAGAATACCCAAAATACCGGTCATAATACCGCCCAAGATTTACATTTACATATTTGTCTAATATTTATTAAATCTTCAAATTTGAGCATATTATATAAATGTCGGTGTATTTCGTCTGGTACAAAGTTTTCTCACTGGTAACCGGAATAAACGGTTTTCGGCGAGATTTCAGAAATCTCGGCCTAGAAAAAAAAAACTCTAGACACATGTTATGATACATTTGAACCTGCAACAACTAATATGGCACGGATGGAGTACGGCATTAGAGCAACTCTAGCAGATCCTCGATAATCCGAACCCAGATATCTCGGATCGGGGGTGCTCGATATGTGTTACCCGGTGCATGGAACTGTGTGGCAGAGAAGATACTGCTTTTTCGTACCGGGTATTTAAAAAAGAGGAGTTCACCACCGTGAGTTCCCGAAAGTCCTAGCCGGCGACGACGATGCTATGCCTGCCCATTGCAGCATGGTGGCCGGGGATTTACAGGCCCAGGCCCATCTAGGCCACGCCGGGCCCGACGGGGCCTAGTGTGCCCCTGCTGCTGTGTCTAGTCGATGACTGCCTCTCGACGGTGGAGGTGGGTCCCTCCCGCGTGGCTGCGGGGCTGTTGTTTCTTGTCCCGACGAGGCCAACTGCTTTCAATTTGTAGGCTGCTTGCAAGCATCACAAAGCGGCAGATGATGGCGACTAAGAGATCGTGGTGGCACATGTTGGTCGACGGCGGAGATGGGTGGTGGCACTCCACTACGAGAGGGTTTTTTGTGGAAGGGGTCGGGAGAAATCCTTGTCAGCTCATCTGACCTTGACGCGGTGCCGCCTTCGAGTCGCATCATTTCTGGAGGGCGTCGTGGGAATACCTACTCTGTGAGCCAGGGAAAACCCTAGGAGAAGGGCTTCTTGGCACCGCCGGGGGGGGGGGGGTGCTTGGAGCTAATATAGTGAGGCGAAAGCCTATTTCGAGGAGGAGTTCGCGAGAGTTTTTTGACAACACTAGCTAGTTCATCATCGACATAATTTACATACATCAAATTCAACGTTAACACTAACTAAGTACAAACCAGGTCTAGATAAACATGACCTGGATCTAACCCTATCCCTAAGATGGTACGCCTCGGTGAGCGGCAACTAATCAGGGGACCAAAATATGGCAACACTTATCTATGGATGGAGCCGTGGCATTGACGACACTTATCTACGCGCGGGTACGCAGAGGGTTGCACCGAGCAGACGAGGACCCGACGGAGCATGGCCTCCTCTAGCTCCGGCGCGGCCTCGGGCTCGGACAAACTCTCTACCTCCTCCTCGTCCAAAGAGGACAAAGGAAACTTCACCGTGTGCTCCACCTGCGCCACCGCCCAGGAGCTCGCCGGCTACACATCCACACAGCGAAGACGCTCTTCTCGCTCGTGGTACTTGGTGGTGGAGAGGTGTCTGCTCGTTCGTGTGGTGCCATGGATCTAGAGGTCGTGCCGCCTCTCAGCGACGATGATGATCCCCCACAGGCTGAGACCGCGATGTTGACCGGCCACATTGTGTAGATCTAGTAGGGGTGAGCCGGAATCGCTGGCCGAAGGCGAGGAAGGGCGACAGATTTGGGCCACGGAGGAGGTGGAGGAAATGGGGACATTGACCCGGATTCACCTCTCCGACCTAGGTATATAGCATGTAGAGGGCTAGTATCGGTACCTGGATAAATTTTTCCTGTCATTTATTAAGAATCTGATTGAGACCCGGATTCACCTCTCCGACACCTCATTGGAGTCCACTACCTGCAGGTATGGTCTATATGTTGGTTGATGCCACCGTCTTCCCGACTGAGCGCTGGATGGGGTGGGGGCAGTTCTTCGTGATCACAATGGCGGCTTCATCCTTTCTTACAACAAAGGTATCGACGGGTTTCATTCGCCAGAGCTTGCTGAATGACTGGCCATTAGGAGGACGTTGGTAGTGCTGGAAGACCATGGATACTTGAACACAATCTTGGTCTCAGACTGTTTGTCTATCATCCAGCGCATTTCTTCACCAGTTCGGGACCGGTCAATGGTAGGCATTGTGGTGAACGATATCAAGTCCTTGTCGGAAGGTTTCAATTCGCGTTCTTTCAAACATATTAGTTGTAATTTGAAAGTCATAGCACATCGGTTAGCTCGCTCGTCTGAGCGCTCTATTTGTAATTTTTCTATTGGTGTTATCCCGAATTGCATTCGGGCTGAACTATGTTATTTAATCAATAAAGTGTGACATTCTATAAAAAAAACTAGATAGTCGCCGAAGTTATTTGGTTGTGTGCACTTATCTGCGTGCTAGAGTTGCTATTATGCTATCCCTCTCCTTGTATGGGATGAAGCCTGCTACTCGCATGAGTAGCTACGCACCCCTGCATTATACCAATATTCAAGTCATATTAACTTGTTTTAGCTCGGTTTCCTAGTAGAATGTGGAATCCTAGTGTACAAAAGTGGTTTCCGAATTTTGATTTAAACTTTTTTTTTCAAAGTCAACTCAGTATTCAAAAAGTCAATGCAAAATACTTTGGTGAGTTGACTTTGACCAAAAAATACTCATATCAAAATTTTGAAACCACTTTTGTACACCAGAAATATGTGTTCTACTAAGAAAACAAGCTAAAATAGGTTCATACGGTTTGAATCACCATTTAACACAGACGTGCGTAGCTACCCATGCGGGTAGCAAATACTTATTAGGACGGGAGCGCTTGTCGTTATATCGTTGATTTAAATAACAAGATATTTAATGATAAAAAATTCTCTCAAGCACGTAATCTATCGATACACAGCTTTGCTCCATTCATGGTTGTCTCTACAACGCGTGGAGAATCACCACTTGTTTATGAAGATGCCTACACGGTTGGAGGAGCGGGATATTTTTATCCAACATGGATGTCAACGTAATCTTTGGATTGATCATCTATCCTCTTAGGCGTCAATGCAGATTTCCCGAGGATTACTTATTTTGTCTCTTTTTATTTTATCTTTTGTAAGACTAGATTTGAGTGGCTGGTGCATCGTAGCTATGCGGAAGCTGGATATAATGGTTAAATCTTTTAAGTAATATAAAGCACACTTTATAAAAAATCAAAACAGGTACAGAAATATCTTATTTTGGCAGGGTGCAAGTGTAAGAAGGAATGGAAGCTGTGCTCTGTGTTCTGTATCTGCTCTGGATAGGGGCAGGCCATGGTTGGCTGAGGAGAACAGACACCAACAAGTCCTTCACTTCATCCTCTCGGAACCACTCGAACATGGATGGTGTAGCCGGACAAATCGTCTACCCTATCCTCGGCATCGTTGCCGCCGCGGCAGCCACCTTCTACGCCGTCAGCTTCATGGAGATCAGAGAGGTGCGTCTGTTTGCCACTTTACCCGCTGTTCCTCCTCCCATCAGCAGACCTTTTCTCTGCTGCGGATTAATACGCGTCAATGGTACAGAAATCACTGGAGGAGCTTGACGAGAAGTACTCAGAGTACGAGGAGACCGGCGGACGACAGCGCCGGGCGCGGCGGAGGTCTGGCCGCCAGGCTAAGAAGCGGAACGATTGACCGATCGGAGTACCAGCAGTCTCAGCATGGCCTCTATATTTTCCTCCACTTCACCTTTTGAGCTGCTAGCTTATCTAATCTTCATTCGAGCCATGCCTAGAGGAAATGTTCATGTATTGATAATCTGTTTTCTCTCTGCAATTTGGATACGGTAGTAGTTGAGCTTCTGAACCGCATCTCTGCGCTATGCATGCTGATATTGAACTTGCGTCATGCGATACGTCTTGTGCTAGAAAATGGTCTCGGTAAAGCGAACAAACGAAAGCTCAGGCCAACTCCATAGCACACACTCCGAAGATAAGTTTGTATTGAGATAAACTGCACACTGCACCCTAAATCATGGGCTGAAGGGTTATTTTTGTTGACCTGGCTGCTACTTACATTTCGTGTGTGTTGATATCATGTTCACATATACAAAAGTCGTCCAGTTGGAATTCAGAGAAAACATCAATCGAGAAAACCATGTACATAAACATAGTGAGGAGAATTGCAAAATATTACATCATGAGAAATTTACAAATATATCCAAATATTATATAAAATCAGGGGATTCTTATTAAAAAAATGAACTTAAATAAGAATTTATTGAAAACAAAATTAATTAAAGAAGGGGATATTAATTTTGGTAAACTATAAAAATATTTATTAAATATAAAATTAATCATAATTTTCTAACATTTCAGAATGAGCGTACGTTGTAACCATACATACAGAGCGAGGAGAACAACTAGGTCGAATGTGTTTCAATATTTAAAATACATGTTTTGAATTTTAAATAAATATACCAAATTTCCTGTTTCTGATTTTTAAAATTTATTTCCCCCAATATTTCCAAGAATTTTGATTATTCTAAAGGTTAGATTTTTAAATCAAATGTTTCTTAAAATCTCATTATCATTAAGATTTGTAGGTATATATTTGAATGAAATTTCTTGGATGTTGACTAAGTGCATGCCCACACCTATAATTTGGCAGACAAGTAATTTAACATGCGGGAACCATGCCGACTAAACCAACTCTTTTTTAGTTGAGAAGGATAAAGTGATGATTCTAAGAGTTGACATTCGTCTTCTACCGAATTCAGAGTATATGGATAAATATTTAACGTAGGTAGTCGAGGTATAGTATTCGTAGAACCTTAGTTCTTCTAGTATGTTGAAATAACGCAACTTTGTTCGCATATGTTTGAACATAATTTTCTTGTTCCAATATATCAGAACATTGGTCATTCCTATTGAAAACGACGATAAAAAACCCATGAGATGAGATCATTTCACGCTTGAAGTCTTTCAACAAGTTACGTCTTATGGTACTTGCTTCTCGACACCTCACCACAAACACAAGTTAGACTCTAACGAGAATTCATGTGAGTCATCACTTTCACAATGCTTTGCACTAGATACATATGTGGTTCTATCTTCCAGCGAAGCAGTTGGGGCTCATGATCTATCGGTGCAACCGTTCGAAGACGGTCGCATGAGATATATTCAGCCGGTGTTTATGGCACAATATTAATAAACTAAATAATGCATAGGAGTTACATGTTCTTCTATTTCGATAGATGATCTTTGTATCCACTCTTTGTGATGCATGAACTGTAGCATCTCGGTGACATCATCGCAATAATATGGTTGTGTGCATCGATTGATGTGGAGGCCACCGTTAAAATATTGAGACATAATTTTCATGTCAATATTACACCGAGAGTAGTGACATCACAAACATACCAAAGCTACCACTAAGTTGTCACTATCAACTACAAAATAGCAATCAAAACCTAAGACCTTGATTGACTTATTACTCGACCTCTTGCAACATGAGTAGAATCAAGGGGGAATTGGCCTCACCAAATCTCAAAGCTCGAGAACTATCACAACATTCTAAATTTGACAACAGTTCTAGCATAAAGTCACTGCATTTGGCTTCATGAAGGATCTCACCGATCATTGATCACTCAAACACCGAGAGCATGTTCTTGCTATGACCACGGCTAAAAATCCAATTCCCCGAACTTCCATAGATGTTGTGTTGCCACGAGGTAGTTACAATTAACACTGAGTGAGAACAATCAACCACCAAGTTGGTTGGAGGAGAAAATATATCTAGATGTCAAGGCTAGAAGGCATCATCACTACCTTCAATTAATCTACTCACCGTTGTTGCAACAACTAAACTTTGCCATGGGAGGTGGCGATTTTACTTAATATTTTGGGAAACCAAAATTCCTCCAAACACTTCATACTAGGACTCAAAATAGAGGTCTTACAATGCTTAATGTGAAGCTTCATAAAACCAAACATGGTTTGAATTGATCATCACTTCTGGAAAGGACCAAGCTTGCTAAGAGCCATTACGGAATGAAAAATTGCAAACCACCAATAATTTAGTGTTGACCATTAATTAACTTAGAAAAAATGAACCTGGCAGGGTGGAGATGTCAACAATGATTTTCTCATCGAGCTTCTTTTCTAACTTCTGGTATTGACATCTTCCATGAACAGTTTGGTGGAACCAAGAGTTCCCCCAAACACTTCACAATAACCATTTAAATTGTGTTGTGTGAAGTGCTTGTAGGAAACTCATGGTAATACCAAACATGGTTGACCATTTTCATCTCTTCAAAAAAATTTATTAACATTGGCTAAAGGCTTGGTGGGACCAAGAGTTCCCCCAAACACTTCACAAATATCCTTAGAATAGTACCTTGTGAAGTGCTTGTAGGAAACCCCGGGTAACACCAAACATGATTTGGCAATATACTTATATGATGGATCATTTCAAGTATCTACATAATCCTTGGTGACACAAAGAGTTCCCCCAAACACTTCACGTGAGCCTAAAAAGGCGGTGCTTCGTAAAGTGCTTGAAGGGAACCCACTATAGCACCGAACGTGGTTATGACATGTACACTTATGGTTCGTGACATCTACAAATATGCTTAGTGACACCAAGAGTTCCCCCAAACACTTCACAAAAACTCTCATAAAAGTGCTTCATGAAGTGCCTGAAAGGAACTCCTAGGGACCCCAAACCAATTATTTTTCATGGCTATCACATTTCGAGCCACTACCACACTTTTCAAAATACACGTCAGCTTACTCACAAACACGTACCAAAACTGCTGGTTGCAACCCAGAGTTCCCCCAAACACTTCACTATGCATGTGCAGCTCGCTAGCCCAATGCAGACTTGTAGAACAGTGTCAATGAATGAGACACAAGCTAGCAAGCTACTGAAGTGATTTGAGGAGAACTCCAGGTGACAATCAGCCAAGCTAAGACCATCTTTGTTCATCTCTCTACTGGACCTACTTCAGTTGTTTAATCTGCCCTGCCCGAGCTGCTATTTATAAGTCTAGACGAAAGGCTAAATAAATAGATCGATCTAGGACGAGCTCCTGTGGACTGTGGTGCGCAATGCATGCATATGGTCTTGGGATGAACCTGGCAATGCACCAAGCCGTGATGCAGCCTAGGTTAGATGGAAGATAGTTAGCTAGTAGAGCGAAGGGAATCTCGTGCGATCTGTGCCTTTTTGAGCAGCAGTATACACTCAGCTAGATTTGCAGCTCGATCGGAATCGTAGAAAAAGCTCATGGAGTAAAGGCATGCGTGCCCAACCTGCAAATTCCTTATCCCAGCAGCTAGAGGACCAGTGTCATCGTCGCTGTGTTTCTGTCCACGCATATTTCTGTCAGCGCAGGCAAAGGGATGTAGAGATCACGCTATAATCAGCGATTATGGACAGTATGCACAGCTGCTTTGAGTAATTAACCCTGATGACCTAATAATGTACTCTGTAGTAGTGCTAGTGCTACCAATTTTTTCATGCTGGCTTCTTTTATTTTTTAAGTGTGTCATCAGTTGGTATATGCCACATCTGGTTAACACATGTCGAAAACAGAAGCGCAGAGTGTGGAGGCGTTCTTTCATACCAGTGGCTTGTGAACTGAGCGTGCGATCATCATATCCATAAACTAAGTATTTCACCTGTGGTGGTCGGTGGCGCTTAGTGTCATCAGTTTATATTCATATTAGGGGGCAGCAATAATATCGACAAATAATGCTAGAACACATCTAGCAATCCTGTAGAGAAATTATGCTTGAGCACATATACCTAATCTAGCGTTTTCTATCAGAAAATCTGTCTGACCGAGTGGGCTAGTAGTATTCCCGAAGGGTAAAGAAGGCGTCCAGGTTCAGTGCATCCGATCTCCCTATCACTGCAGGATCGACAAGGTTCAACGTTAAGGACCCATGTGACAAGTTTCAAGGCAGGTCAAATTACAGAGCCCTGAGAGTCTGAAGGGACATGCATGTGCAGTCTATAAGTAGCTTGGAAGAAGCAGCATTCGCAACATGGTGATGCGTAAGGAGCTATTCTTCCTCAGATGTAGGAGGAGAGGTCGTCGATCGTCTCGCATGGAGAGTTCCCCCCGTCCATCACTTCTTGGCTCTAGTTTCTTGTTTGCTCAGGACTTCAGGAAAGAGGGAGAAGGGGTTGGTTGTTCCTGTGACCTCCTTGTGTTCGTCGCGGAGATCGATGGAGCCACCTTTCTTCCTCCTTGCTGCAGCTTGATTATCTTATCTTGTTGTTTTTTCTGCGTTGGAATAAGAGATATTTTTAGCTAGATATCTCCAAAGCGATGTCTAGTGGGTAATTTGTAAGTTACATAATGTTCTACATTTACCCTTTATTCTTGCTTCATTGTATGTTGTTATCAGGCAAATTTCATGATCAAAGAACCTAATCATGTTTCCTATCTGTTTTGGTTAATTATTTTTTAGTTGACTAATGCGGAATAGTGATCAATTCTTTTTCTTCTGCTTTATATTTGATTGTGCATGATGGTCCCTAAAAATGCAAATGTGTATTTCCCGATGCATGCTATGCCGATTAGAACTTAGCGACTTCATCAAATTCATGATCCAATTCGCCGGCTCAGTCTTCCGGAAGTGCTCATAGAGGTAGGATATACGTGTGTGCGTTCATAAGGGTAAGTGTATGCATATGTATGTGAGCGTGAGTGTGGACTAAAATATTCACAAACTAACAATGTTTGAGATGATATATAGATGAATGTACGTTGTTGTCGGTATGGTATACTCCATGTGGTAGCAGGGAAAGGTGGGTCAGGAAGTAATGTGGACCATCATATATAAGCAGATAGAGGACATTAAGTTATGATGTTGCGACAGGGTGTTTCTACACCCGGGTTCATATGCATCCTTTATTTGAAATGTATTTTAAGCATATTTTAAAATGTTAGAAAAATACAAAAAAAAAATGTCTCATGTATATCTTGGCATGTTACATGCTCACAAAGTTGTTCCAGCAAAAACCGACATGTTTCGTGCCAAAATTTGTCTTTTTTTACACAGGGCACAAAAAATGTTGGTTTTATGTGAAACTTTATGTACGCACATAGAACATGGCCCTCTACATGTGAAAAAAGAATTCCTAATTTTTTTAACTTTTTGAAACATATTTTATATATACTGGGTGCATATGCACCGGGGATCAGTTTTGTTTTTCCTTTGAAAATTGGCCGGCTCACAAGTCAATCTCAACTCACAATGCTCGCAAAGTTGATCGTACATGTATATAGACTTATGGGCAAAGTGAGGGGCAGGGTTATGACTCATATGATGCTAAGATAATTATTCTCAAATCGCTATTTACAAAAGTACAAGCATGAGTTGTTTGGATGGCATTGGACCGAGAAAAACATAAAAACAATATTTGAAACAATTAAGACATGGAGATGTCAGTATTAAACAACGGTGACTACCGACGATAACAATGGAAACAACATTATAAAATCACAAATAAATGAGTTATCCCCTCTTTCTCGGCTTACTGGCCTCTAATCGAAGTACAAAGATCCCGCAAACAGGTCGGATTCGTTCATGTGTGAGTCCTCCCTAGTAATCCCAACCTCCTACTAAACTAGGAATCCGTGCATGCATACGATTAATTGGGAACAATAACTAGAGGATTTTCATAGAGTAGTTCCTCCTTGGTCACTAGAAATAAATCGGGAAGGAAGGGAACTACTTTGTACTATTAGAAAAGGTTTCTAGGGCCTGCATTAGATGTAGGAGATAGATTATCATAGTCTGTAGAAAGTAAAGGAGTGAGCAGTGGATTTTTGGGACCTAGGTGTACTAAAAATCATGCTTAACAGGTTTGGCAAACTTGAAAAAACATGTTTGTTTTGGGAAAAGGCAATAGGTTGATAAATTTTGATTCACTAGTTTAATTTTCTAGGCCTAAAATGCAGAAGTGAAGAGCGTGCAATCCAACATTTCATTTGACTAATCCATAGTGAATTATTAAGTATAGGTTCCTTGGAGTTACCTAGAAACCAACTCTATACGGTTTGAGAAATGTTGGCCAAGGTCATAGAAATGGAATGAAAAGTGCAATTCCTTTCTTCCTCGTGTGCCCAAAATCAATTTTCTCCTTCATATCTACGCAATTTGTAAAAATGATTCCGACAAAAAGTTGACAACTGCATTTAAATGGCCCGTGACTACACACATTCGATATACTAACGTTATTGCTAAAACTGGGCTGTTAATTGTGTACTCATCTTGTCAGTATTTGATTAAATTTCTGCACATTTGGGCTATATTATTTGTCTAACCATTAGCTCGATCAAGGTTGGATGGAGACATCAGCTTTGTATCACAGCATAACAAATAAATTTTAAAGCACGTGGACGTGAATGCAGAAGCGAATTTACAAATGCCAAAACGGCATCTCGTCTATTAAGTTAATTTTTGATGGTGTTATGAAGATCTTGTCCTGGCCGTGCGTGAAAGCTGGGAAGAGAACGTCGGTAGTGGTGTGCTTAGAGTAGTCACTTGTATGTAGCAAGTAAGCATGTGTGTGGGCTCTTATGGTTGTATCCGGTGTTGTTGGTACTTTGTTTGGATGCTGCCGGTGTGGCTTTATTAATTTAAAGTCGGGCTCTTCTCGAGCCTATTGTCTAAGTAAGCATGGGCGTACCCAGAGGGTGGGCTTGGGGGGTCGTGGCCCACCCAGAAATCTTGAAGTCTTTTTACCTACTACTGCAGGCTCTAGAAACCAAAATATGGCCCAGAAATCCTCCGTCTGGTTTGGCCGGGCTTGTGCCGATCACGAACCATCCATGATGGACACATGGGCAATAGCTGGGCCACCGACATCGCTGGCCAGCTATCAGTGGATGCCGTGGTTCAGTACATGCGGCTGTGGGCGATGATCCAGGAGGTGGGTGCCCTCCGTGGCGGCGGCCATGACTCGTTTGCTTGGAAGTGGCATGAGGACGGCCGGTTCTCCTCCAAGTCGGCGTACCGCATGCAGTTTCATGGAACCGTCGGACTCCCCAAGGTGCCGCTCATCTGGCACTCCTTCGCGCCACTACGTTTCAAGATGCATGCATGGCTCGCGCTCCGGCGGCGCTGCTGGACGGCAGATCGGCGGCTGCGTCGTGGGCTTCCCTCCCACACGATGTGTCCTCTTTGCGACGTTGTGGATGAAACCCTAGATCACCTCTCCCTCCACTGCAGTTTTGCTCAAGTGGTTTGGGGTGGGCTCGTCCAAGCTCTAGGCATGCCTAACATCACACCGGATCATGGCCTAGGGATCAACGAGTGGTGGTTGCAGGCAAACAGTTCCTTCGCGGCGACCGGGAGGAAGAAGGCCAACTCCTTGATCATGCTGGGATTGCGTCACATATGGTTACAACGCAATGCCAGAGTTTTCGAGGGGACTAGCGCGCCGATGGTTACGGTCCTCAACTCCATCCTAGACGAATGGCGCTCTTGGCTTGCATGTAGAGGTAGACTTAGGGGAGAGATCATCTAGCTAGCCCGGCCATAGGCCAAGTGCAACACCCAAATGGGTGTGGTGGGTGGTTCACCGAGTTTCCCGACATGGTTGTATTCTTGGTGCTTTGGACATCTTGGTCCGTCCCGCAATCTTAATATAATGATGCGCAGATCTCCTGCGGGTTCTCGAAAAAAAAAATGGCCCAATACATACCGAAGCGAGCAAACCAACAGTTCCAACAACCTAGCTCTAGCGGCCGCCGGCGCCGGCCGCACTCACCGGCCCCTGCCTTCCGTCGCTAGCCTCCACCCTATCCCCTTCGCGCCGCCCGCCGCCTGGCCCCGCGGCCGTGCAACCAGAGTTGTCCCACACCAACGCCTAGCGTGGGATCGAGCCGGAACAGCCCACAGCTAGCTGGAACCAGTAGAACTCCAACTAGCCAAGCCCATCCCTGCCAAATTTACGAAATGCTCATGCGCATACGTGTAGACTGATGGAGAGTATGTAAAAGACATGTCTCCTCTACATTAACTTGTATAATCAAACCTTTAAAACCATATATAGAGCTATGCTTAATTTACTACAGAATGACTTCTTCGAGAAAAGGATGATGCAGTCCATAGAAAGATGAATTTTCTGTCAGAAGAAAATGCTATGGAACTGAAGAAAATCAACTTTCTTATTAATTATACTACAAGGTTTTCTTCAGTAAGGATAAATCTAGGCGTAATGGGATGCCATTGAGTTTTATTTCGACTTCAATGGTATCCCGTGGCAAGCACAAACACCTTGCTAGCATGCCACTCCATATTAATTTAGCATTTTTTTTATTGCACAAGGGCTAGGTGCAAAAGATTTTTTTTGAAGTGTGCCTAGCCTCCAGTTTTTTCCTGCGTCCGCCACTGCATGTAAGCCTATAGCTACACGAACACACATATGCAACACTGGTATGATTCTCTCTTGTGCCACTTGTGTAAGATATCATTAGCGATGTGATATATTGGCTAAGATACTTCCTCCCGATGCCTTCTATTCTCAAAACCCAAACGCAGTTTCCTTAACTACGAAACCATCCATAACCAGCAGATTCCCCTTTTCTTGCATCTCAACAACCTTTTATTGTCTTTTTTCCTCTATCAACAAGATGGACTATGTAAGTTGTCAACAACCTATAGCTACTTGCAGATATGAGGATAGTAAGGAAGTGTATATATATAGGCTGCGTGACAGTTCGGTAGCATGGATGTATAACTTCATGGAGTGGTTGGAGGAAGCAATGATATCGGTCTCTCAATCCGATGTTGAGAGAGACACACAGAAAAGCTAGCAACCACGTCATAAGAACAACTCTACCAGACTCACTGAATTGGATACTCTTAAAATGGCTTACAGTGCACTGTTCACTGTATTTTTTCTTACCATAGTTAAGAAAAGTTAGACTTCCCAAACTTGCGCCCCTTAACCATTTTTCTACATTTCTTTTTAATTTTGTCAGAACAGGTCCATTTGACATCTTAGATCAAACCAAAATGTTTTACGCTTTTAGATTTGGTGCGAATACGAGTGTAGTGTTTTGGAGGCCGAGCTACATGTAGCTCTTTATTTTCAAAGACTCAAAACTCGTATTTCAGAGTTTTTTTAAAAAAAATCCAAGAGGTAGCCAATGATGTATGATACAATGCTGCAAAATCTCAATGGAAACTGATTTGTATTATAGCCTATACGAAATTGACAAAATCTAATAAAATTAGTAGTCTTGAAATACGACTATTCACAATAAATTTGTCAAAATTTGTTATTTTTGTGTAACCTAGAATATAACGTAGGTTGTATTTAGATTTTACATCATTGTAGCATATATCATTGGCTATATCCAGAAGTTTGATTCGGATTTTTTAAAATTTGGATATACGAATTCTAAGTGTTTGAAAATAAAGGGTTACATGTAACTCGGCCTCTGTTTGAAGTTTTCTATGCGAATACGTTTCAACAAATTTTAAAAAAAACATACATGATCCATATCGATTCATCCAACAAATTCATGCATGATCCATATGGATTCGTCGTGTGTTTACTACGAACTACACAATATGATCATCGAACTTTTATACATACAAGAAACAAAACTGCAAATAAAATCATCAAGAAAACTACCTCATCGGCAATTCACCAAACATGTTGTGGGAGCTATCATCGATGAGCTCGGCCGTATCGGGCGGCAAGGAGGCGGGCGGTGCGCGCTTGGGGAGGTGGACGTCCTCTCCCACGCTGGGACGAGGTGGATCCGTGGATGGCGAGGCGGTCCTAGGAGGGACGAGCTGCGCGGTCAGAGTGGCAGCGTGGAACAGCCGGACCCGGTGCGGGGGATGCGCAGCGGGGAAGGCGAGCTAACTGGCGGCGGGGAACGTGAGTGCCGGAATTTTTCCTTCGCGCGCGGTGAAACCTACTGTACACTACAGGAATGGCGACGTACGCCGACGGCCGTGGCGTACGCCGACGGCCAAATGTCGGGGCCGTCGGCGTATGGCCCGGCACGGCCAGCCAGCCCGTCTGACCCTCGGCGTATCGTTGCCGTCAGCGTAGCGAAGTCTACGCCGAGGGCAGCCCTCGGCATATATTTGGCCCTAGGCGTAGACAGGGCTACGCCGACGGCCACCCTCGGCGTAGGCTATTTTTCAAATTTGTCTAATTTTGTAAAAATCATAACTAATTCATATGATGTCAGAAAAATGCGTATAAGGTATCAAAATATTCAGAAAAACATCCTCTATCCGTTTATGTCAAAATCATGCATATTTGAATCATGTACAGCACCATGTTAACATAGTAATAATTCAAACACTTTCTTATATGTCCTCGGGTTCCCGTTTTGGCCAGATGGCAATTTAAACGAAGTCAGAAAATCCCGCGGAGCCGCATGGTGTCATTTTATGTGTCCTAGTAACCACTCCAAAAGACAGAATTGGGATACGGCAGTTATTTTGGAAAACCCTTCATAAACAGGGCTATCAAGTCCGGAGTTCTATGGCTTTTAGGGCAAATGAGTAGGAAACGGTCCGTGACACCGCATAGTTTGTCGGAACGAGGCCATATTTGGCACGTGCGTGGTCCCTGGGATGGGAAGCAAGGCCCCGGAAGCGGATTTCCAATCCGACCCATGGGCGATGGTTTTTTTCATTTTCGGGGTGCCAAAACGGTTTTTTTTTTGTGAAGCAGCTACATGGGGCGTATTTTTGTATTGCGCGAGACCTCCGCGTAGTAGTAGGACACCGCCTCCACACCACATATCACATGCCATATGTGCGCGCTAGTTATCTGGGAATCCCTGCGGCTTCCTGCGGTGTCCCGCCGAATCCGCTGGAAACTGACCGGATTTGAACTAGGGGTACACTTTCCGTCGCTCAATAAATTCCGCGAAAAATGTTTTTAGGTCTACGACACATCACTTTATGTGCTAAATTTTTTCCGTTTAGCGCTATGGTGAACGGGTGCACCAGCGCGCCCGGTACGGCCATACCGCATCTCCGTGGGGCCGTTTTGGCCGGATGGCAATTTAAACTAAGTTAGAAAATCCCTTGGAGCCGCATGGCGTCATTTTATGTGTCCTAGTAACCACTCCAAAAATTAGAATTAGGATACAGCAATTATTTTGGAAAACCCTTCACAAACAGAGCTATCACGTCCGGAGTTCTATGGCTTTTAGGGCAAATGAGTAGGAAACGGCCTGTGACACTGCATAGTTTGTCGGACCGATGCCATATTTGGCACGTGTGTGGTACCTGGGATGGGAAGCAAGGCCCCGGGAGCGGATTTCCAATCCGACCCATGGGAGATGGTTTTTTCATTTTCGGGATGCCAAAACGGTTTTTTTTTGTGAAGCAGCTACATGGGACGCATTTTAGTATTGCGCGAGACCTCCGCGTAGTGGTAGGACACCGCATTCACACCACATATCACATGCCATATGTGCGCGCTAGCTATCTGGGAATCCATGCGGCTTTCTGCGGTGTCCCGCTGAATCCGCTGGAAACTGATCGGATTTGAACTAGGGGTACACTTTTCGTCGCTCAATAAATTTCAGGAAAAATGTTTTTATGTCTATGATACATCACTTTATGTGCTAAATGTTTTCCGTTTAGCGTGATGGTGAACAGGTGCACCAGCGCGCCCGGTACGGCCATACCGCATCTCCGTGGGGGGGCCCGTTTTGGCCAAATGGCAATTTAAACGAAATCAGAAAATCCCTTGGAGCCGCATGACATCATTTTATGTGTCCTGGTAACCACTCCAAAAGTCGGAATTAGAATACGGCAATTATTTTGAAAAACCCTTCACAAACAGGGCTATCACATCTGGAGTTCTATGGAATTTAGGGCAAATGAGTAGAAAACGGCCCGTGATACCGCATAGTTTGTCGGAACGAGGCCATATTTGGCACGTGCATGGTCCCTGGGAAGGAAGGCATGGCCCCGGGAGCGGATTTCCAATCCGACCCATGGGCGATGGTTTTTTCATTTTTGGGGTGCCAAATCGATTTTTTTTTGTGAAGCAGCTACATGGGGCGTATTTTAGTATTGCGCGAGACCTCCGCGTAGTGGTAGGACACCGCCTCCGCACCACATATCACATGCTATATGTGCGCGCTAGCTATATAGGAATCCTTGCGGCTTCCTGCGGTGTCCCGTCGAATCCGTTGGAAACTGACCGGATTTAAAATAGGGGTACACTTTTCGTCGCTTAATAAATTCCGCGAAAAATGTTTTTAGGTCTATAGCATATCACTTTATGTGCTAATTTTTTCCGTTTAGCGTGTTGGCGAACGGTGCACCAGCGCACCCGGTACGGCCATTTCGCATCTCTCGAGGGGGCCGTTTTGGCCAGATGGCAAACTGGATGTCATATTTGGATTCCTCTAATTTTTAGGTTCAAATGATGATATGGATGTTATATTTAGATTCCTCTTATTTTTCTGATCGATTTAGACATATTATTTGTGAAATTTCGATTTTTCGATTTAAAGATATTAATTATTCCATATTAAATAGAAAAAAACCAAAAAATAAAATCATTTTATTGTTATTTGAATTTAATATTATTATTCATTGTTACTTAGATATTCATTATTGTTTACTTAAGTAATTGTTTGGAATTCAAAAATAAAGAGTTGTGACATCACGGTCCAAGGGTTAATAGGGTTGATAGGCTATTATTATCAGCAAGGTGTCAATTCTTTAAGGGAAGCTCATCCGAATGGAACCAAGAAGTTAAGCGTGCTGAGGTTGGAGTAGTGTGAGGATTGGTGACCGACTGAGAAGTTTAACCATGATTGTAATTTGATCTAAGATTAAGTGTACTTAGAGTTAAAAGTGTATGGGTGAAAGATAAACAAGTAAAAAAAAGAAGAAAAAAATGGTGTAAAAAAAATTAAAATTTGAAAAAAATTAAAACTTTCGGCATATAAAAAAAAGTATTTTTTCGAAATTTTTTTTGAATTTTTTTTTAAAAAAGGAAATTTGAATTTTTAAAATTTGTATGCCGACGGTTTTGCTATCGGCGTAGCGTGCTACGCCGAGGGCCGGGCTACGCCGACGGCAATATTGTCTATGCCGAGGGAGGTAGACGCCGACGCCATACGCCGAGGGCTGCCGTCGGCGTAGCCTACGCCGAGGGCCAGGCGTGGCTACGCCGAGGGCAGCCGGCCGTCGGCGTATGCGTCCATTCCTGTAGTGGTATGTTGAAGTGCACCGTACATTTCGAGCCTCGATTGCTAGATTTACAGTCCGAAGGGCCAAAATATACAGTGCACTCCAACCTCCAAGTCGAACGGTAAAAAAATAAGTCCAACGCCAAAATTAAGAAAATGTGTACTCCAAAGTTATGGCATCTTCAACGGGGCCACGGAAACGAACGCTAAGCGACTGTTTGCGTCCGCGCGGACCGAAAATGCGTCGGGGTTCTACTCCAGCGGGGCGACGCATAGTGACTGGGCCGTCTGCAACGAGGCAAACGCGGCGCATATTTGCGCTCGGATGCGCCGCGGCGGACGCTGCGTGGACGCCCTAAGTGAACGCTCGCTTTTCCACCGGGCCCGCCTGGCAGCGAGCCATAGGGCTGTATCGAGGGCATCCCTTCCGCGGTCAGCGCTTCCGTGTCTGCGCCGCAGCCTTCGCCATCAATGTCGCGGCTGCCTCTTCTGCGCGCGCACTGGCGGGCGGCAACTGGGCTTCTGCGCCGCCTTCAATGGTATCGTGTCCCGCGCGTGGCCGGCCTTAAAAGTCGACCGGCATCGTCCCTGGCATCGCCCACACCACGGACACCTCCACTCCCACCACCGCCGCACGCCACCGCAACACCATGGGGAAGAAGAAGAAAACGACTTCGAGGCGTCCGGCAGCGGCACCAAGAAGGCGGAGCGGACGCACAGGGTGCCGCTGCCCGTCAACGTGGCGCGGCTCATGCACACGAAGTGGACGCCGTGCGACAGTTGGGGGACGTGCACCTGCCTGGCGGCTGGCGGCTCAGCTACCTCCGGGTGCTTGTCCCGCCCGTGCCTGCGCGCGAGCCAGAGAGGAGCGCCGAGATCCGGCGCAGGCGGCGATACCTGCCGCCGGACCTCCGCGCCGATCCCGCCTATGCCATCGACTCCGACACCTGGCGCACCTGGCGCGAGACCGAGAAGGATCCGAGGAGGAAGGCGGGCTTCCTCGGCGACAGGGACTTCCCGTTTAACCATCCACCGCCGCCTCTTCATCGAACACGGCAGCCGTCGGCGCCTGCACAGGACGACGATGACGACTACAGCGACGCGCTGGCCTACCACAACGAGGAGGCCAAGGAAGACAATGACGACTACGTCGCCTGCATTTTTCAGGAATAGCAGTTGGCCATGGCGGAGGGCCGGAAGTTCGAGTATCCGGTGACAAGGTATCGACTTGTCAATGCCTACGGATTGTAGACTAGGGTTTCGCGGAAAGTAGAGGGCAAGTAGATCTCGAAGGTTTCAGCCGAAAAGGTGCTCGATTGCTAAAAACTAGGGTTGTGTTGGCAATAAGATCGATCCTTTCTTTCTCCCTCGACTCCCCCTTATATAGGAGGCGGAGCCGAGGATTTCGTGACATACAAGTTACAAACAGCGGGAGACTCTTTGAGTCCGTCCCGTATAATTACAAGACTATTCCATATATATCTCTAACTTCCATATCGACGCTTTATTGGGCTTCCGAGCTTCGCAATCTTCGGGTCGTGGGCCTTCAGTAAACCCCGGGTACCTTCTTCGACAGGCCCATTGGGGATGCCTATATCAGTAGCCCCCGAGATTTTGCTTGAATCGTAGAATCGAGTAAAATCTCCATCATTATGATTAACACAATATTTTTTCGAGTTACTAGACAATCTTCATAAAATAATTATATATTGTACAGGGATAATGGTAAATGGGGCTAGTTCATCTGACGGATCAGGTACCAGTTAACTGCTCTCGTGGCAATCCCGCAAGAACCTACTTCAAGGTCAAGTCCCTGGACT
Organism: Lolium perenne; assembly: GCF_019359855.2. Taxonomy (NCBI): domain Eukaryota; kingdom Viridiplantae; phylum Streptophyta; class Magnoliopsida; order Poales; family Poaceae; genus Lolium; species Lolium perenne. Next base: position 312,283,538 of record NC_067245.2, read on the forward strand.
CGACCCCGGTATACTAGCGTAATTCGACATGTGCCGCTTAAGGTCTTACCATGATCCGAATTCCAGTCATGTTTTATCGGGTACCTAACGCGTCCGTTAGGATTTTTCTTCACATCTGTTGATACGGAAAAAAGTAGCGGAGCGCATTCATGTGCGGTACCACGCAACACAGGACAGATCCCGGGGACTTACCTTCGTAAAATATTACGGCATTCAGAGATTTTTTCGCGACGGACGCGCTCTGAGAATATATTGTCGAGTGCCTTTTCCGGCTGCTGGAATGGCATATTTATTCGAGTCATCTGATGTCGTATTATCTTGACCTCCCGATGGGAGTATATGAAGAGTTATGTTTTAACTCGAAGATGTACAAAATCCCTCCTCATATTTCATCGGGTGCGCGACCAGCGCTCCCGATGGGAGTAGCCCCCGAGGCTACAGCCAAGTGCTTGTACTTGGTTGTAGGCTCAACTTATATTGTTACTTCACTCTATATTTTAAAATCACAACTTCTGCTCCACCTTTATTTTATCGGGTGCGCGACCAGCGCTCCCGATGGGAGTAGCCCCCGAGGCTACAGTCGAGTATTTATACTTGGCTGTAGGCACATCTTTTGTTACCTTTAAACGACTCTATTTTTATCTTCCGTATTATCCTCTTATCAGAAGTACGAACAATACTTCTGATAAGAGTAGCCCCCGAGCATGTGGACAAATACTTGCATTTGACCACAGACTCCCGAAGTTTCCTTGTTTGAACAATCGACACTTCCCTGTCGCTATTTTGGAATAGATCACTTGAAATTTCTTTTGTCATGATGTCATTGCTGACGATAGACATGACCCACGCGTTGGAAACGTGCGACTCCCGTCACTTCCCTGTTCTGTGGGTCCAAACTTCTGCACGATCGACACGTTGCGCAAGTGGAGGACGCACGTTCGCCGTAACTTCCGGCACGCGCGCCGTAACTCATGTCCAGTAACTTCTCGGTGAAATGACTTTTGTGCCCCTGTGGACACGTGTAAGGCATAAGACCCATTTTCCATTCATCCGACGGTGCGACGGATCGGTGGCTTGCTATAAAGCTGCCCCTTCGTCCTCATTCTCCCCCTTCGCTGCGCCGTTCACCCCTCTCTCTCTCTCCAAAATCGCCATTGCCATCCCCAAGCTCCTCACGCTTCCACTCATCTCCATTCTCCCCCAACGTTTGCCCTAATGCCACCGCGCACAAAGCTCACCAAGCACACCGCTCCAGGGACTAACACGCCGGTAGAGGAGATGGAGATCTCTGGATGGGAGAGATCCAAGATCTCAAACCAAGATCTGAAGACCCTCAAGAAGCTCGGGCTGATGAAGAAGGAGGACGCGCTGATCTTTCCTGGGGACGAAAGTTTCGCAACGCCTCGGATTGGATATCGGGTAACTTTCATCGACCACCTCATTCGCGGCCTTTCCACCCCCATCCACGAGTTCCTTCGTGGACTTCTTTTTGCTTACGGGATCCAGCTGCATCAGCTGACCCCCAACTCCATCCTCCATATCTCGATTTTCATCACCCTATGCGAGTGCTTCCTCGGGACCCATCCTCATTGGGGCCTGTGGAAGCGCATTTTCTATCTTCGGCGCAACAGCTCCCGCAATGTCGCCTACAATGTGGGCAGCGTTGTCATCTGCGTCCGTCCCGACGTTGACTACTTCGACGTCAAATTCCCCGACTCCATTCAAGGGTGGCGCAGGAGGTGGCTGTACGTTCAGGAGGAGTACAACAATTCCCAAGAGTACAATATTGCTCCTTTTGATGGTGCCGCAAAAATCCTCAGGCGCCGATCGTGGGACGCCGAGGCTACTGATGAAGAGAAAACAGCTACAGATGCTCTGATGAAGCGCATCCACGAGCTGCAGAACACCCGCGGTCAAGAACTGTCGGGTGTGCAAATTACTGCATATTTCCTTAAAATCAGGGTGCAGCCGCTGCAGGCTCGCAAAAACTCACTCTGGATGTATATATGCTGGCGAGAAGGATGTTGACCGCCTATCCAATGACCTTTCTGTGAAGGATTTGGAGAAGCTCATTCGACGTTTCTCCTCGTTAAGCAAGAAAAATGATGTTCCAACATCTTGCCGCGTGGTGCCGTATAGCGGCAACCACGCCCTTCCCGAAGTAAGTAACTTATTCCTTCGAGTTGTATTTTTATTTGTCGATTGCTTTCTCCTTTGATTTGTATGTTGACCATGATGTTACTTGTTCATCGCACAGAACCACCAAATACTATCTTCTCTTCCTCCCCTTCCTGAAGGTGGAGAGGTGGATGAGCGAGCTGTTGTCACTGATGACTCGCAAGATCCCTCTCGTCCTGAGAGCGAAGTCGCAGGATCTCACAAATCCGCGGCTTCTTCTGAAAAATCCGAATCAGAGCCTTCTGAATCGGGTCACTCTCCTCCTTCCGCTATGTCTCCAAGGAACAAGAGGAAGAGAGATGATGTCGAAGATTCCGGTACCTCCAAGCCGACGGACCCTGCTGCTGAAGAAATGTCACCCGAAGAAGAGGGTGCCTTTAACCCTTATGATGACGTAGGCTCCGTTAGCTCGTAAGCTTCTTTACTGTTATCTTTTCCAACTTTGTTGTTTCATTGTCGCTTATTTTTCTGTATTGACAGTGGCGAAGAAGAGGAAAAAGAGGAACCCGAGGTTCATGGGACGGCTCTAACGAGTACCTCCCACACCTTGGTTCTTTCTGAAGAACGCCGAGCTGCCGAGGAATCTTCGCCTCCCCCTCAACAAGACATGAAAACCGCGCCTCCTACAGCCAGCCCCCGAGCCCCCGCGCCGAAAAGAGCAAGGATTGGGGCTGGCGATAGCCATGCGATTATCGCGGGGGATTCCTCGACTTCTGCTATCGACGATGTAAGTCTCTTTTTCTTGATTTACTATGTTGCTTTGCCAGACTATCTTTGATCGTTTGTCGAGTTTTCTCCCTTCTGAATTTGTTTTCTGATGCTCTTTGTAGCCTGTGATGAAGCACCTCATCAAGCTTGGGACCCAATTTATTGGGTACCGTGATGTGGCCGAAGACATGAGAGGTAACACCTTCTTTGTTCTGTATAGCCCACTGTCTTCGGCAAACCTCCTTTTGTTTTTTGACGACAAATTTTCACCTTTGGACCTTCTTTTTTAGAAAACCTCGACCGAGCCGAGAAACACGTTGAGGAGCTCGCTACTAAGCTTGAGCGAAGTGAAAAGGCTCGCGAGAAAGCTGAACAAGAAGCTGCTACTGTCGAAGATCTTCGCCAGAGGCTTCACAAAGCTGAAAATGCTCTGAGTGACAAGGTCTCTCAACAGATAGCGCGCGAAAACGCCATCATAGCTCGTTTGGAAACTCAGAACCGACGGTTTGTTAGTAAGTTTTTACTCTTATCTTCCAAGCTTCTTGTGGGATTGGTTCTCTGCATATTTTGATGAACTCGAATTTTGTTCCAGCAGGAAAAATGGGTGAAGATTTCACCTTGCACGAAGCTGAGGAGGATCGTCTTCTCGACACCCTCTCAATCCTCGAGCTGCACGGGGATCTGGCGCGCACCAATACTTCCGATGCGCGGGCTGCGTTCACGCGCCTCTTCCCCCATTTCTTCCCCAAGCAGACGCAGCCGCAAGTTTTCTCCGAGCTTGTCAGACGCTTCCTTCCTCAAGAAGACCTTGCGTTGGCTTATCGACAGGAGAACTTGAAGGTCGGAGTCGAAGGAACCATTGCTCTGGTTGCCGACAGCCGCCAAGATGTCGACTGGGCAAAGGTTGGCGACCCCAAGGGAATGAACAAGGACAAATGGAAGACTCTAGTGAAGGCTGCAAAGCCTCACTCGAAGAAGATCCTTGCCTTCCTGGGGCATAAACCCTCTACATCTGCTAGCACTGCCAAACCGGAGGTCAAGTAGACCAACCTACCCCTTTGTATTTTCTTTTTTTCTTTTGTAGTTGTCGCTATCCTTATAATTTGCGACTATCTTAGAAGCCAGCTTTTGTAATGGACCCAATTTATGTAAATATCTCAGCTATCAATGAAAAAAGGGAATTCTTGCTGAATGATTGATGTCGATATTTCCTTCTTCCAGTTTGTATTCGATAACTATTCTGAGGCTGGTGGACCATCATCTGCTTCTCCTGCCGCGTCTCGCCCTCAACGAATTCCTGGCGACGTTTTATTGGACGATTCTTCGTGCGCTGACTCAATTCAACAAGAGCTAGCTGAACTTCGATAACAACTTCAAGCCATGAAGAAACAAACCATCACTGTCATGGACCAATCCCGCAAATCCTTCGAACGTGAAAAAATCGCTCTTCGCCAAGCTCAGGAAGCTCTAGAACTGAAGGAAGCTGCGGTAGCCGAGGCTTTACAGGCTACCGCCCGAGAAACTTATATGCTTGACCTGATGACTGACGCAAGTCTAGATATGGCGGGTATGTTGCGCTTCGTTACTCCTTTTACTATCCGTATGTGCCTTTTTCATACCTCATTGTTCCCTTTAACGTTGTTAGGCTCCTTTTTGGACGCTGCTGCCGAAGATCAGCGTGTTGACGCAAGATCTGAGGTTCTTGTTCAACTTGCTCTCCAGAACAATGCTAGCTTTTGGTCTAGCCCAGACCGCACCCGACGAATTGTACGATTTCAAGACCGCGCGGCTCAGGTTTGGGAGTATCTTGAATTCTGCACGAAGACACTGGCCATGGTTTACAATGCCATGTTTCCTCGGAATCTTCAGCCTAAAACTCTCCCTGACTTGATGGACAAATTCAAGAGTGTTCGTCGAATCCATGGATTTGTGAAGGCCCAATTAATGGCTGGTGCTAGATTTTCTTTGATCATGTTGCAAATCTGCTACCCGAAGTTGGATATGTCCAACGTTGTTGACCTCTGCCACGCCAAACTGAGAAAAAGAAGAAGGAACGTCAACAAGATCAATGACGCGGTGACACCCGTAGCTGAGAAAATGATTGATGATCTTCTTCGGATGGACGCTGCTTTCTTCAAGGAATACCATTATGCTGATACCATGGGTGCTTCTGCGGAGGATGAAAGAATAAATATAGATGACTTGATATGAGCCCTGTCTTTTTTTTTCTGCTGTCGAGTTTTATCTGTATATTGCGAGAACCATGTATAGTCAAAGCAAGTTTGTTTTCTTTTTCTCTAGCCCCCGAGTGTTTCGGTGGGTGTATGTATGTTTATTATTCGCGAGGTATTTGAACCAAGGCAAATAGTTTTCGAGCTATATTTTATAAGAGCCAAGTATATATTGTTAATTTTGCGGGTTGAAGCCCCCGAGCCTGACGAAAAAGATAAATATCACCAATATTTTTACTATATTGCAGCATCGCGAGCCCGCCTCATTAAAAACCTTTCAGCCCCACTCGGTGCCCTGAAAGGAAAAGAGTGCGTCTGAAAACTCGCGAGCTTTTCAGTACATTGTGTGCTTACATATGTAACTCTATTTTGGTTTCTATGCGTAAAAACGCCGGAGCTGCGCCACATTCCAGGGGCTTGGTTCTGCGACCCCTGTCTTGTTATCCTTCAATCTGTACGCTCCTCCTGCGATTACTTCGGTGACAATGTATGGTCCTACCCAAGGAGACTCGAATTTTTCATGGATGTCCTGTGTGAGCCGAAGAACCAGGTCGCCAACTTGAAAAGACCTCGGTCGCAAGCGTCGGCTATGGTAATTTTTCAGATTCTGTTGGTACGTGGTGACTCTCGACAGCACCTCATCTCTGGCTTCGTCGAGTGCATCGACATCATCCTCCAGCGCCTTTCTCGAGGTTTCTTCATCATATTCTGCCACTTTTGGAGAATTATGTTCTATTTCTATCGGGAGTACCGCCTCAGCTCCATGGACTAGGAAAAACAGGGTTTCTTGTGTCGCTGTGTTGGGTGTTGTCTGTATGCTCCATAGCACGCTAGGCAATTCATCTGGCCAGGTATGTCGAGCTTTCTCCAATGGTGTTAACAGCCGTTTCTTGATACCGTTGCAAATGATGCCGTTCGCTTTTTTGACTTGGCCATTGGTTTGCGGATGCGCCACTGATGCGAAGTGTAGTTTGATGCCTACCTCTGCACAGTATGCCTTGAATTTGTTGGAAGTAAAATTTCTGCCATTGTCCGTAACTATGCTATTAGGGACACCAAATCGAAAAACTAGGCCCTTGATGAAGCTCACCACCGATGCTGCATCTGCCGAAGTTACTGGTACTGCTTCAATCCACTTGGTGAACTTGTCGACAGCCACGAGCATATATACGTATCCTCCTGGCCAAGCCTTGTGTAGTTTCCCCACCATGTCGAGACCCCATTGTGCGAAGGGCCAAACCAATGGTATTGGCATCAGCTCTGCTGCCGGAGAATGAGGTTTAGCCGCAAATCTTTGACACGCATCGCAGGTACGCACTATGTCTTTTGCATCTTCTACTGCTGTTAACCAGTAAAATCCTGCCCTGAAGACTTTGGCGGCTATTGCTCGACTACTTGCATGGTGGCCGCATACTCCTTCGTGTACATCCTTCAGTATAACTCTTCCCTCCTCGGGTGTGACGCACATTTGCAATACTCCTGATATACTTCGCTTGTACAGCTCTCCCTTGACCACTGTAAAGGCTTTAGATCGTCGGATGACTCGTCTTGCCTCCACCGGATCTTCGGGTATCTCTTTCCTTGTGATATATGCCACATAAACCTGCATCCAAGGAACTTGTATCATCATAACTTCCTGCGGTTCCTCCTCATCTTCCAATGCGTTTGTTTCTGGAGCCCCCGAGTCTTTCTCACATTTCTCTTTTTTCTTCGGCTGCTTCGATGTTTTCTTCGCCTTAGTTGATCTCTCGCTTATTTCTTCCCAAAACACGCCAGGTGGTATTGGTAAGCACTGTGACCCGATATTTGCCAGAACGTCGGCTTCGTCATTGCTGAGTCTGCTGATATGGTTTACTTCACATCCATCGAAGAGTTTCTCGAGTTCATTGTATACCTCCTTGTATGCCATCATGCTATCGTTGACTACATCACACTTGTTCATCACCTATTGAGCTACCAATTGGGAATCGCCGAAGATTTTTAACCGAGTCACGCCGCACGCTTTTGCCATCTTCATCCCATGTATGAGTGCTTCATATTCTGCCTCATTATTTGATGCATTTGGGAATGTCATCCGCAATATATATTTCATTTTATCGCCTTGGGGTTACACCAGTATTACGCCTGCTCCAGCTCCTTCTACTCTCTTGGACCCGTCGAAATTCATACGCCAGGTACTCGACAAATCAGGGGGTCCCGTGTTTTGCAACTCCATCCACTCTGCGACGAAATCTGGTAGGATTTGCGACTTTATTGCTTTTTGTTTTTCATACGTGATGTCCCGAGGGGAAAGCTCTATTCCCCAAAGGGAGACATGGCCTGTAGCTTCTGGATTGTTTAAGATGTTTGATAGAGGCGCCTCGTTGACCACTATTATCGGATGTGCCGAGAAATAGTGTCGCAACTTTCGTGTTGTCGTAAACACTCCATATGCTAACTTCTGATAATGCGGGTAGCGCTGTTTTGAAGGCGATAAAACTTCACTGATGAAGTATACCGGCCTTTGAACTCCATGAATTTTTCCTTCTTCTTCCCTTTCTACCACAAGGACTGTGCTGACCACCTGAGGTGTAGCCGCGATGTACAACAGGAGAGGTTCTTTCTCCTTTGGAGCCACTAGTATTGGGGGTGTCGAGATTGTGCTCTTGAGATGCTCGAAAGCTCTGTCTGCTTCTTCGTTCCACTCGAACTTTTCTCCTTGCTTGATGAGCGCGTAAAATGGCATCGCTTTTTCTCCCAGCCTGGCGACAAACCTGCTCAAAGCTGCGACACGTCCTGTCAGCTGCTGTATTTCCTTGAGCTAAGTGTTCATTAGAAGGTAGCACAATGCTAGATTTAGATGAGTTCTAAATATTGTGATGGATTCTACAAACGAAGGCAGAGTATGTCATTGTTTTGACAATGACTGAGGATGTTAAAGTCGAGGAGTTCTTTGAGAACTTGGTGTAGTTCCGATAGTGTCAAAACTTTGAAGCTATATTGTGTGTGACAATATTAGTGACATATTTCAGACCGCGGAATTAAGGTTCCACCAGAAGACTGAACATATATGATTAATGCCGACTCATTTGGAAAATGAGTGATGCGTTGAGACGCAAATGAACTGCAAAATACATACGTTTCTGAGCGTGTCAGAACCGTTGACTGAAACCTCTCCCGTGAGAAAGACATGATAAGCACCAGAAGGCCAAGGTGTTATATCTTTACATATGTAAACTAGATTATTGACTCTAGTGCAAGTGGGAGACTGTTGGAGATATGCCCGAGAGGCAATAATAAAATAGTTATTGTTATATCTTAGTGTTCATGATAAATGTTTACACTCCATGCTATAATTGTATTAACCGGAAACATTGATACATGTGTGTTGTGTAAACAACCAGAGTCCCTAGTAAGCCTCTCATTTAACTAGCTTGTTGATTAATAGATGATCATGGTTTCCTGATCATGAACATCGGATGTTATTAATAACAAGATCATATCATTAGGTGAATGATGTGATGGACACACCCATAGTAAGCATAGCATAAGATCAAGTCATTAAGTTCAACTTGCTATAAGCTTTCGATACATAGTTACCTAAGTCCTTCGACCATGAGATCATGTAAATCACTTACACTGGAAGGATGCTTTGATTACATCAAACGCCACTGCGTAAATGGGTGGTTATAAAGATGGGATTAAGTATTCGAAAAGTGTGAGTTGAAGCATATGGATCAAAAGTGGGATTTGTCCATCCCGATGACGGATAGATATACTCTGGGCCCTCTCGGTGGAATGTTGTCTAATTAGCTTGCAAGCATGTGATTAAGATCACAAGAGATGACATACCACGGTACGAGTAAAGAGTACTTGTTGGTAACGAGGTTGAACAAGGTATGGAGATACCGATGATCGAACCTCGGGCAAGTAAAGTATCGCGTGACAAAGGGAATCGGTATTTTATGTAATTGGTTCAATCGATCACTAAGTTATCGTTGAATGTGTGGGAGCCATTATGGATCTCCAGATCCCGCTATTGGTTATTGGTCGGAGAGGAGTCTCAACCATGTCTGCATAGTTCACGAACCGTAGGGTGACACACTTAAGGTTTGATGTCGTTTTAAGTAGATATGGAATATGGAATGGAGTTCAAATGTTGTTCGGAGTCTCGGATGGGATCCAGGACATCACGAGGAGGTCTGGAATGGTCCGGAGAATAAGATTCATATATAGGAAGTCACTTTCCAAGTTTGGAAATGATCCGGTGCATTTATGGAAGGCGCTAGAATGTTCTAGAACTTTCCGGAAGAAATCACCATGGAAGGTGGAGTACCGGAAGGATTCCACAAACCCTAACCAGCAAACCAAGTGGGAGGGTGGAGTCCATGGTGGACTCCACCACCTTGGCCGGCCAAGCAAAGGGGGAAAGGGAGAGTCCCTGTCCCTCTAGGTTTCGTCCATATGGCAGTTTTTGAATTGGGGTCTTATTCAGATCTTTTGGGCAAACCCTAGGGATTCCACCTATATAAAGAGGAGGAGAGGGGGGCTGGCCGGCCACTTCAAGCCTGTCCTTGGCCACACCCCTCCCTCTCTCCCAAACCCTAGCACCACCCCCTCCTCCACCTCTCTCCCGCACGACTTAGGCGAAGCCCTGCCGGAGATCTCCACCACCACCGCCACCACGCCGTCGTGCTGTCGGGATTCCGAGGAGGATCTACTACTTCCGCTGCCCGCTGGAACGGGGAGAAGGACGTCGTCATCAACACCGAATGTGTGACCGAGTACGGAGGTGCTGCCCGACTGTGGCACCGTCAAGATCTTCTACGCGCTTTTGCAAGCGGCAAGTGATCGACTACATCAACAACGAGATCTAATCTCGTAGGCTTTGGAAATCTTCGAGGGTTAGTCTCATGATCTTCTCGTTGCTACCATCTACTAGATTGGATCTTGGCTTGTTATTCGTTCTTGCGGTAGGAAATTTTTTGTTTTCTATGCTACGAATCCCATCAGTGGTATCAGAGCCGTGTCTATGCATAGATTGGTTGCACGAGTAGAACACAATGGTTTTGTGGGCGTTGATGCTTTTGTTGTCTTTAGTTAGTGTACTTTGCATCTTGCGGGATGGTGGGATGAAGCGGCCTGGACTAACTTTACATGACCGCGTTCATGAGATTTGCTCCACGCTCGACATGCAACTTGTATTGCATAAGTGGCTTTGCGGGTGTCTGTCTCTCTCACCATAGTGAAGATTCAATTTACTCTTTCTATTGATAACACTAGTATCATCGTTGTGGTTCATGTTCGTAGGTAGATTGGATCTCACTCGAAAACCCTAAACCACGTAAAATATGCAAACCAAATTAGAGGCGTCTAACTTGTTTTTGCAGGGTTTGGTGATGTGATATGGCCATGATATGATGATGTATATGTATGAGATGATCATTATTGTATTGTGGCAACCGGCAGGAGCCTTATGGTTGTCTTTATATTTCATGTAGTAGTATTATTTCAAAGTAGTTGTAATAGTTGCTACACGTGGTGGACAACCATGAAGACGGCGCCATGGACCTTGACGCTACGCCGACGATGATGGAGATCATGCCCGTTGATGATGGAGATCATGTCCGTGCTTTGGAGATGAAGATCAAAGGCGCAAAGACTAAAGGGCCATATCATATCACATATGAATTGCATGTGATGTTAATCCTTTATGCATCTTATCTTGCTTAGATCGCGACGGTAGCATTATAAGATGATCCCTCACATTAATATCAAGATAATAAAGTGTTCTCCCCTCGTATGCACCGTTGCTACAGTTCGTCGTTTTGAAGCATCTCGTGATGATCGGATGTGATAGATTCTACGTTCACATACAACGGGTGTAAGCCATGTTGCACACGCGGAAATACTTGGGTTTGCTTGACGAGTCTAGCATGTACAGACATGGCCTCGGAACACAGGAAACCGAAAGGTTGAACTCGAGTCATATGGATGATATGATCAACATGTTGATGTTCACCATTGAAGCTACATCATCTCACGTGATGATCGGTTTTGGTGTAGTGGATATGGATCGTGTGCCACTAAACAACTATGAGGGATGTTGTATTAAGTGGGAGTTCATTAGTAATTAGATTAAAACATGAACTAATTATCATGAACATAGTCTGAATAGTATTTTGAATTAAATTTGTAGAATTGGCATCCGTTATCTACCATGCGCTAGTCTTGTAATTGAGATAGAAATACTGTTAAGTATGACAAGAAACTTTACGGACTGGTACCGTATTGTTAAAGAATCAAGAAATGATTAAGTCTTATTGCAAACTTTTAGTAAACCTCACATTGTTGATTCAAAGAGCAATGGTTTCAATTAGTACCTAAAGTCATCTTGTCTCCATGAAATTTGAAGTTCAAATCCGTTTGAAAAGTAAGGAGCTGGAAATTTTCTTTTCAGAAATAAGCAAGGTATGAGATATATGTGATATCTAAGACCTTATAGCAAGATGATAGAATATAATCTAGTGAGACTACATAAACTCATAAGTTTTATGGGAATGTACGAAGGTTGAAGACGCCAGGCGTCCCAATCCTCCAACTAGTTGGGCACTAACGATATTCACATATCCATGAAGTGGTCGTCCTTAGAATGCACCGTTGCTAAGACTCATCGTTTCGAAGCATCACGTGATGATCGGGTGTTATAGATTCTATGTGTGCATACAACGGGTGCAAGCCAGGTTTGCACATGCGAATACTGAGGTTAAACTTTACGAGCCTAGCATGTACAGACATGGTCTCGCAAAGTCGTCATGATTTGATGGATAAAATTATGAGTGAAATTGTTCATCACATTACAAAGTTACTAATAGTGAAATCTGAAACACTTGTCATATGATGATCAACTTCAAAGTAAGAACCTCAAGGTTATTGGTATTTGACCAATGGACCTAGAAGTTATTGAAGGTGAAGTGTTTTCTGAGAATGAGGAAAACTAAAAGAGAAACTACAAAAGATTTTGGCAGAAAGAAAGAAAAGACTAGAAAGTCTAGCTCAGGTGTATATAGATGATATACATGTTATGAATGTATTCCTTGATTGATCACACAATGAAGTTCTTGGGTATTTGTACCAGATTGGTTGGTATGAGATGTCATACAACACAACGCATACAAGAATACAATGGCCTAAGTGACTGATAAGGAATGTGGTAGAAATGCACGTCTGGAACAAAATAAAGTGTTATTGTGTTCGTCGTTGGCATTCTACCTAGCTCTTGAGATTTATAATAAAGAACTTCATAATTGTTATTTAGCTCTGGTCAAATAAAAACAATGAGTTGTTCAAATTATGACCTTACTCCATGTACGATGGATAATTTATTATAAATCTTAATGGTGAAACACACATACATAACACTGACGCTAATATGCCGTAAGGCAAATGATTTGAATTCCACTTATTAGTGGAACCGCCATTTAGGTCATGTTAGAAAGGAACGCATGAAGGAACTCCATGCAAATGGATTTTTGGAGTCATTTGATTTTCAAATCGTTTGGCGCTTGCAAATCTCTTCTAAAGAGAATGACTGAAATACCGTTCATAGGCCAATAGTTGAACGGGCAACTAACCTAGTGGATACATACATGATGATATATGTGGTTCACTGGGCATAGTTGTGTGCGGGAGATTCTTCTACTTCATGAAAACTTCCAACAATGAATTGAGTATATACATGTGGATATATTTATTCGATAAGGAAGAAGTTTGAAACTTTTTGAATGGATTCAAATAAATTTCAGTATGAAGTAGAAATCATCGTAATAGAAAAGTCAAATATCTATGATTGGATCATGGTGGAAATATTTGAATTACGATATTTAGCAAACATCTAAGAGAGTTATGAAATTGTTCTACAACTCACGTTTCTCGGAACACCATAGTTATGATGGAGTGTTCGAGAGACGTATCCAAACTTTGTTGGATTAATGATGATATATTTGATGCCATTATATTTTGTGGATTATGCTTTAGAGACTACCGCTTTTACACTAAATAGAGCGTCATCATAAATCCGTTGAAATGACACCATACGAGTTATGGCATGGGTATAAACCCTAATAGTCCTTTCTTAAATTTTGGTATGCATAGCATAAGTAAATAAGTTTACAACCAAAATTGGATGAATGTCTTTGTTGGTTATCCCAGAGAATTGATTGGGAATTCCTTCCACTATGGAGACAAAGACAAAAGTGTTTGTCGATGTTTCTTACTTATTTCCAAGAAATTGTTTCTAGCGAAGTATTTTGAGTAGGAGGACAATGGAACTTGATAAGGTTTATGAACCTGAGCATGATGATCAGAGTAGCGCAGCATCGGAAATGGTTCCGGAAGCGGCCACGAAGATCATAGCTCCCATGTCTACAAAGATTTATAGTCATGGAGATCGAAGTACCTATTGAACCTTGTAGGTATGGTTTAGTTTGTGATCAAATAAATGATTTGTGGACAAAGGATTGATTTTGAACAATGATAAACCATCTACATACAAAGAAGCTATGATGGGCCCTGACTCTGTTAAATGGCTAAGAGCCATAAAATCCAAGATAGGTGAATACTTTTTGAAAGTAAATGTATCTATAAATTTGATGGACTTGGATGGAATATCCTTGAAGAAGCTCGACTTGTCGAAAAGTTGTTTATGACAAAGTTCAAAGAGTTGACTGCGATAAGATTAGATCTTCAGCAGCGATGCTTATAGTCTATGCGGATTGTTTTAGTAATCGCTACATATTTCTTTTATGAGATATGCTAGTAGGATGGCAAAATACATTACTTAACAGAAGTGTGTATTAAAGGTGTATACAAGATACAACTGAGAGTTTTGCTAGTCCGTAGAATACTAAAAAGGTATACAAACTTCACTGGATGAAGTGAGTATCACGGAGTTGGAATCTTCACCGGATGAAATAATCAAAGAGTTATGATTTCATCAGAAACGATGGAGAAGCTTGCATTTGCAAGAAATTAAGTGGGAGCGCTGAAACATAGTTATAATATTATATGTGTATGACATATCATTGATTATAAATGATGTAATTATATACTTGATTAAAAGGTTTCATTGAGAATTAACTTCAATGAAAGGATATGGACTGAAACATATTTAGTGTCAAGATCTATGAAGATAGATTGAAACACATAATAAGTTTAAATTAAAGTACATAGAATGAAGATTGAAGTAGTTCAATATAAAAATATTAAGAAGGTGTTCTTTTCATGTGAAGGTTTAACAAGACTTGGGTGTATCTGACACTCAATGAGTAAAAACACATGAGTGATTTTAGATCACGAATAATATGTACACAATCAGATGTTCTATGCTCTAAAGAGTTAGGAGCATATACCAGAATGATTCATGTGATGATCATTGAACAATAGTAAGAATATCCCTGAGTGCTTTAGAAGAACCAAGGATATTAGTTTTGTATGGGGAAATGACAAACAAATCGTTGTAAGGTGTTGCACCGATATTAGTTTGGTCACATATAAAAATGAATTTCAAATCTCAATTAGGCTAAGTGTTCATTAGAAGGTAGCACAATGCTAGATTTAGATGAGTTCTAAATATTGTGATGGATTCTACAAACGAAGGCAGAGTATGTCATTGTTTTGACAATGACTGAGGATGTTAAAGTCGAGGAGTTCTTTGAGAACTTGGTGTAGTTCCGATAGTGTCAGAACTTTGAAGCTATATTGTGTGTGACAATATTAGTGACATATTTCAGACCGCGGAATTAAGGTTCCACCAGAAGACTGAACATATATGATTAATGCCGACTCATTTGGAAAATGAGTGATGCGTTGAGATGCAAATGAATTGCAAAATACATACGTTTCTGAGCGTGTCAGAACCGCTGACTGAAACCTCTCCCGTGAGCAAGACATGATAAGCACCAGAAGGCCAAGGTGTTATATCTTTACATATGTAAACTAGATTATTGACTCTAGTCCAAGTGGGAGACTGTTGGAGATATGCCCGAGAGGCAATAATAAAATAGTTATTGTTATATCTTAGTGTTCATGATAAATGTTTACACTCCATGCTATAATTGTATTAACAGGAAACATTGATACATGTGTGTTGTGTAAACAACCAGAGTCCCTAGTAAGCCTCTCATTTAACTAGCTTGTTGATTAATAGATGATCATGAACATCGGATGTTATTAATAACAAGATCATATCATTAGGTGAATGATGTGATGGACACACCCATAGTAAGCATAGCATAAGATCAAGTCATTAAGTTCAACTTGCTATAAGCTTTCGATACATAGTTACCTAAGTCCTTCGACCATGAGATCATGTAAATCACTTACACCGGAAGGATGCTTTGATTACATCAAACGCCACTGCGTAAATGGGTGGTTATAAAGATGGGATTAAGTATTCTAAAAGTGTGAGTTGAAGCATATGGATCAAAAGTGGGATTTGTCCATCCCGATGACGGATAGATATACTCTGGGCCCTCTCGGTGGAATGTCGTCTGATTAGCTTGCAAGCATGTGATTAAGATCACAAGAGATGATATACCACGGTACGAGTAAAGAGTACTTGTCGGTAACGAGGTTGAACAAGGTATGGAGATACCGATGATCGAACCTCGGGCAAGTAAAGTATCGCGTGACAAAGGGAATCGGTATTTTATGTAATTGGTTCAATCGATCACTAAGTTATCATTGAATGTGTGGGAGCCATTATGGATCTCCAGATCCCGCTATTGGTTATTGGTCGGAGAGGAGTCTCAACCATGTCTGCATAGTTCACGAACCGTAGGGTGACACACTTAAGGTTTGATGTCGTTTTAAGTAGATATGGAATATGGAATGGAGTTCGAATGTTGTTCGGAGTCTCGGATGGGATCCAGGACATCACGAGGAGGTCCGGAATGGTCCGAAGAATAAGATTCATATATAGGAAGTCACTTTCCAAGTTTGGAAATGATCCGGTGCATTTATGGAAGGCGCTAGAATGTTCTAGAACTTTCCGGAAGAAATCACCATGGAAGGTGGAGTCCCGGAAGGATTCTACAAACCCTAACCAGCCAACCAAGTGGGAGGGTGGAGTCCATGGTGTACTCCACCACCTTGGCCGGCCAAGCAAAGGGGGAAAGGGAGAGTCCCTGTCCCTCTAGGTTTCATCCATATGGCAGTTTTTGAATTGGGGTCTTATTCAGATCTTTTGGGCAGACCCTAGGGATTCCACCTATATAAAGAGGAGGAGAGGGGGGCTGGCCGGCCACTTCAAGCCTGTCCTTGGCCGCACCCCTCCCTCTCTCCCAAACCCTAGCACCACCCCCTCCTCCACCTCTCTCCCGCACGGCTTAGGCGAAGCCCTGCCGGAGATCTCCACCACCACCGCCACCACGCCGTCGTGCTGTCGGGATTCCGAGGAGGATCTACTACTTCCGCTGCCCGCTAGAACGGGGAGAAGGACGTCGTCATCAACACCGAATGTGTGACCGAGTACGGAGGTGCTGCCCGACTGTGGCACCGTCAAGATCTTCTACGCGCTTTTGCAAGCGGCAAGTGATCGACTACATCAACAACGAGATCTAATCTCGTAGGCTTTGGAAATCTTCGAGGGTTAGTCTCATGATCTTCTCGTTGCTACCATCTACTAGATTGGATCTTGGCTTGTTATTCGTTCTTGCGGTAGGAAATTTTTTGTTTTCTATGCTACGAATCCCATCAGTGGTATCAGAGCCGTGTCTATGCATAGATTGGTTGCACGAGTAGAACACAATGGTTTTGTGGGCGTTGATGCTTTTGTTGTCTTTAGTTAGTGTACTTTGCATCTTGCGGGATGGTGGGATGAAGCGGCCCGGGCTAACTTTACATGACCGCGTTCATGAGATTTGCTCCACGCTCGACATGCAACTTGTATTGCATAAGTGGCTTTGCGGGTGTCTGTCTCTCTCACCATAGTGAAGATTCAATTTACTCTTTCTATTGACAACGCTAGTATCACCGTTGTGGTTCATGTTCGTAGGTAGATTGGATCTCACTCGAAAACCCTAAACCACGTAAAACATGCAAACCAAATTAGAGGCGTCTAACTTGTTTTTGCAGGGTTTGGTGATGTGATATGGCCATGATATGATGATGTATATGTATGAGATGATCATTATTGTATTGTGGCAACCGGCAGGAGCCTTATGGTTGTCTTTATGTTTCATGTAGTAGTATGATTTCAAAGTAGTTGTAATAGTTGCTACACGTGGTGGACAACCATGAAGACGGCGCCATGGACCTTGACGCTACGCCGACGATGATGGAGATCATGCCCGTTGATGATGGAGATCATGTCCGTGCTTTGGAGATGAAGATCAAAGGCGCAAAGACTAAAGGGCCATATCATATCACATATGAATTGCATGTGATGTTAATCCTTTATGCATCTTATCTTGCTTAGATCGCGACGGTAGCATTATAAGATGATCCCTCACATTAATATCAAGATAATAAAGTGTTCTCCCCTCGTATGCACCGTTGCTATAGTTCGTCGTTTTGAAGCATCTCGTGATGATCGGATGTGATAGATTCTACGTTCACATACAACGGGTGTAAGCCATGTTGCACACGCGGAAATACTTGGGTTTGCTTGACGAGCCTAGCATGTATAGACATGGCCTCGGAACACAGGAAACCGAAAGGTTGAACACGAGTCATATGGATGATATGATCAACATGTTGATGTTCACCATTGAAGCTACATCATCTCACGTGATGATCGGTTTTGGTGTAGTGGATATGGATCGTGTGCCACTAAACAACTATGAGGGATGTTGTATTAAGTGGGAGTTCATTAGTAATTAGATTAAAACATGAACTAATTATCATGAACATAGTCTGAATAGTATTTTAAATTAAATTTGTAGAATTGGCATCCGTTATCTACCATGCGCTAGTCTTGTAATTGAGATAGAAATACTGTTAAGTATGACAAGAAACTTTACGGACTGGTACCGTATTGTTAAAGAATCAAGAAATGATTAAGTCTTATTGCAAACTTTTAGTAAACCTCACATTGTTGATTCAAAGAGCAATGGTTTCAATTAGTACCTAAAGTCATCTTGTCTCCATGAAATTTGAAGTTAAAATCCGTTTGAAAAGTAAGGAGCTGGAAATTTTGTTTTCAGAAATAAGCAAGGTATGAGATATATGTGATATCTAAGACCTTATAGCAAGATGATAGAATATAATCTAGTGAGACTACATAAACTCATAAGTTTTATGGGAATGTACGAAGGTTGAAGACATCAGGCGTCCCAATCCTCCAACTAGTTGGGCACTAACGATATTCACATATCCATGAAGTGGTCGTCCTTAGAATGCACCGTTGCTAAGACTCATCGTTTCGAAGCATCACGTGATGATCGGGTGTTATAGATTCTATGTGTGCATACAACGGGTGCAAGCCAGGTTTGCACATGCGAATACTGAGGTTAAACTTTACGAGCCTAGCATGTACAGACATGGTCTCACAAAGTCGTCATGATTTGATGGATAAAATTATGAGTGAAATTGTTCATCACATTACAAAGTTACTAATAGTGAAATCTGAAACACTTGTCATATGATGATCAACTTCAAAGTAAGAACCTCAAGGTTATTGGTATTTGACCAATGGAACTAGAAGTTATTGAAGGTGAAGTGTTTTCTGAGAATGAGGAAAACTAAAAGAGAAACTACAAAAGATTTTGGCAGAAAGAAAGAAAAGACTAGAAAGTCTAGCTCAGGTGTATATAGATGATATACATGTTATGAATGTATTCCTTGATTGATCACACAATGAAGTTCTTGGGTATTTGTACCAGATTGGTTGGTATGAGATGTCATACAACACAACGCAATACAAGAATACAATGGCCTAAGTGACTGATAAGGAATGTGGTAGAAATGCACGTCTGGAACAAAATAAAGTGTTATTGTGTTCGTCGTTGGCATTCTACCTAGCTCTTGAGATTTATAATAAAGAACTTCATAATTGTTATTTAGCTCTGGTCAAATAAAAACAATGAGTTGTTCAAATTATGACCTTACTCCATGTACGATGGATAAGTTATTATAAATCTTAATGGTGAAACACACATACATAACACTGACGCTAATATGCCGTAAGGCAAATGATTTGAATTCCACTTATTAGTGGAACCGCCATTTAGGTCATGTTAGAAAGGAACGCATGAAGGAACTCCATGCAAATGGATTTTTGGAGTCATTTGATTTTTGAATCGTTTGGCGCTTGCAAATCTCTTCTAAAGAGAATGACTGAAATACCGTTCATAGGCCAAGAGTTGAACGGGCAACTAACCTAGTGGATACATACATGATGATATATGTGGTTCACTGGGCATAGTTGTGTGCGGGAGATTCTTCTACTTCATGAAAACTTCCAACAATGAATTGAGTATATATATGTGGATATATTTATTCGATAAGGAAGAATTTTGAAACTTTTTGAATGGATTCAAATAAATTTCAGTATGAAGTAGAAATCATCGTAATAGAAAAGTCAAATATCTATGATTGGATCATGGTGGAAATATTTGAATTACGATATTTAGCGAACATCTAAGAGAGTTATGAAATTGTTCTACAACTCACGTTTCTCGGAACACCATAGTTATGACGGAGTGTTCGAGAGATGTATCCAAACTTTGTTGGATTAATGATGATATATTTGATGCCATTATATTTGGTGGATTATGCTTTAGAGACTACCGCTTTTACACTAAATAGAGCATCATCATAAATCCGTTGAAATGACACCATACGAGTTATGGCATGGGTATAAACCCTAATAGAACTTTCTTAAATTTTGGTATGCATAGCATAAGTAAATAAGTTTACAACCAAAATCAGATGAATGTCTTTGTTGGTTATCCCAGAGAATTGATTGGGAATTCCTTCCACTATGGAGACAAAGACAAAAGTGTTTGTCGATGTTTCTTACTTATTTCCAAGAAATTGTTTCTAGCGAAGTATTTTGAGTAGGAGGACAATGGAACTTGATAAGGTTTATGAACCTGAGCATGATGATCAGAGTAGCGCAGCATCGGAAATGGTTGCGGAAGCGGCCATGAAGATCATAGCTCCCATGTCTACAAAGATTTATAGTCATGGAGATCGAAGTACCTATTGAACCTTGTAGGTATGGTTTACTTTGTGATCAAATAAATGATTTGTGGACAAAGGATTGATTTTGAACAATGATAAACCATCTACATACAAAGAAGCTATGATGGGCCCTGACTCTGTTAAATGGCTAAGAGCCATAAAATCCAAGATAGGTGAATACTTTTTGAAAGTAAATGTATCTATAAATTTGATGGACTTGGATGGAATATCCTTGAAGAAGCTCGACTTGTCGAAAAGTTGTTTATGACAAAGTTCAAAGAGTTGACTGCGATAAGATTAGATCTTCAGCAGCGATGCTTATAGTCTATGCGGATTGTTTTAGTAATCGCTACATATTTCTTTTATGAGATATGCTAGTAGGATGGCAAAATACATTACTTAACAGAAGTGTGTATTAAAGGTGTATACAAGATACAACTGAGAGTTTTGCTAGTCCGTAGAATACTAAAAAGGTATACAAACTTCACTGGATGAAGTGAGTATCACGGAGTTGGAATCTTCACCGGATGAAATAATCAAAGAGTTATGATTTCATCAGAAACGATGGAGAAGCTTGCATTTGCAAGAAATTAAGTGGGAGCGCTGAGACATAGTTATAATATTATATGTGGATGACATATCATTGATTATAAATGATGTAATTATATACTTGATTAAAAGGTTTCATTGAGAATTAACTTCAATGAAAGGATATGGACTGAAACATATTTAGTGTCAAGATCTATGAAGATAGATTGAAACACATAATAAGTTTAAATTAAAGTACATAGAATGAAGATTGAAGTAGTTCAATATAAAAATATTAAGAAGGTGTTCTTTTCATGTGAAGGTTTAACAAGACTTGGGTGTATCTGACACTCAATGAGTAAAAACACATGAGTGATTTTAGATCACGAATAATATGTACACAATCAGATGTTCTATGCTCTAAAGAGTTAGGAGCATATACCAGAATGATTCATGTGATGATCATTGAACAACAGTAAGAATATCCCTGAGTGCTTTAGAAGAACCAAGGATATTAGTTTTGTATGGGGAAATGACAAACAAATCGTTGTAAGGTGTTGCACCGATATTAGTTTGGTCACATATAAAAATGAATTTCAAATCTCAATTAGGCTAAGTGTTCATTAGAAGGTAGCACAATGCTAGATTTAGATGAGTTCTAAATATTGTGATGGATTCTACAAACGAAGGCAGAGTATGTCATTGTTTTGACAATGACTGAGGATGTTAAAGTCGAGGAGTTCTTTGAGAACTTGGTGTAGTTCCGATAGTGTCAGAACTTTGAAGCTATATTGTGTGTGATAATATTAGTGACATATTTCAGACCGCGGAATTAAGGTTCCACCAGAAGACTGAACATATATGATTAATGCCGACTCATTTGGAAAATGAGTGATGCGTTGAGACGCAAATGAATCGCAAAATACATACGTTTCTGAGCGTGTCAGAACCGCTGACTGAAACCTCTCCCGTGAGCAAGACATGATAAGCACCAGAAGGCCAAGGTGTTATATCTTTACATATGTAAACTAGATTATTGACTCTAGTCCAAGTGGGAGATTGTTGGAGATATGCCCGAGAGGCAATAATAAAATAGTTATTGTTATATCTTAGTGTTCATGATAAATGTTTACACTCCATGCTATAATTGTATTAACCGGAAACATTGATACATGTGTGTTGTGTAAACAACCAGAGTCCCTAGTAAGCCTCTCATTTAACTAGCTTGTTGATTAATAGATGATCATGAACATCGGATGTTATTAATAACAAGATCATATCATTAGGTGAATGATGTGATGGACACACCCATAGTAAGCATAGCATAAGATCAAGTCATTAAGTTCAACTTGCTATAAGCTTTCGATACATAGTTACCTAAGTCCTTCGACCATGAGATCATGTAAATCACTTACACCGGAAGGATGCTTTGATTACATCAAACGCCACTGCGTAAATGGGTGGTTATAAAGATGGGATTAAGTATTCGGAAAGTGTGAGTTGAAGCATATGGATCAAAAGTGGGATTTGTCCATCCCGATGACGGATAGATATACTCTGGGCCCTCTCGGTGGAATGTCGTCTGATTAGCTTGCAAGCATGTGATTAAGATCACAAGAGATGACATACCACGGTACGAGTAAAGAGTACTTGTCGGTAACGAGGTTGAACAAGGTATGGAGATACCGATGATCGAACCTCGGGCAAGTAAAGTATCGCGTGACAAAGGGAATCGGTATTTTATGTAATTGGTTCAATCGATCACTAAGTTATCGTTGAATGTGTGGGAGCCATTATGGATCTCCAGATCCTGCTATTGGTTATTGGTCGGAGAGGAGTCTCAACCATGTCTGCATAGTTCACGAACCGTAGGGTGACACACTTAAGGTTTGATGTCGTTTTAAGTAGATATGGAATATGGAATGGAGTTCGAATGTTGTTCAGAGTCTCGGATGGGATCCAGGACATCACGAGGAGGTCCGGAATGGTCCGGAGAATAAGATTCATATATAGGAAGTCACTTTCCAAGTTTGGAAATGATCTGGTGCATTTATGGAAGGCGCTAGAATATTCTAGAACTTTCCGAAAGAAATCACCATGGAAGGTGGAGTCCCGGAAGGATTCCACAAACCCTAACCAGCCAACCAAGTGGGAGGGTGGAGTCCATGGTGGACTCCACCACCTTGGCCGGCCAAGCAAAGGGGGAAAGGGAGAGTCCCTGTCCCTCTAGGTTTCGTCCATATGGCTGTTTTTGAATTGGGGTCTTATTCAGATCTTTTGGGCAAACCCTAGGGATTCCACCTATATAAAGAGGAGGAGAGGGGGGCTGGCCAGCCACTTCAAGCCTGTCCTTGGCCGCACCCCTCCCTCTCTCCCAAACCCTAGCACCACCCCCTCCTCCACCTCTCTCCCGCACGGCTTAGGCGAAGCCCTGCCGGAGATCTCCACCACCACCGCCACCACGCCGTCGTGCTGTCGGGATTCCGAGGAGGATCTACTACTTCCGCTGCCCGCTGGAACGGGGAGAAGGACGTCGTCATCAACACCGAATGTGTGACCGAGTACGGAGGTGCTGCCCGACTGTGGCACCGTCAAGATCTTCTACGCGCTTTTGCAAGCGGCAAGTGATCGACTACATCAACAACGAGATCTAATCTCGTAGGCTTTGGAAATCTTCGAGGGTTAGTCTCATGATCTTCTCGTTGCTACCATCTACTAGATTGGATCTTGGCTTGTTATTCGTTCTTGCGGTAGGAAAATTTTTGTTTTCTATGCTACGAATCCCATCACCCTCCGTCTATGAACACGCGTGATATCTCGAATCCTGCGATCACCACTGGCAGAATCAAAGCCGATTGCCCTGGTCGAGGAACTTGAGGTGGGTGATCCGCTCGGGTGAACCCGATGTCCTGTGCTGACCAATTCAAGTACTCGATCGTTGATGGAGGCATCTGCTCCGCCATGTAAACTTGTCGCGAAATCACCTTTTGGGCCCTATTCGAAGGTCTACCCTTTTGAATCATCGACACTGTTCCCGTTGTGTCAATATAGGGGCCATTGTTAGCTGGGGTTGCCGCCAATTGCAACTGATGTCGATTTTCATCGGTGATTGCGGGTGGAGGTGGAAGGTGAATCTCACTCCTTGGCCCCTGGGGGTTCCTGCTTGCTGCCTGTGCATTGGCATGTCCTGCGTATCTATGCAATGCTAGGAAAGTTCGGCAGTCCTTCTGAAGATGACCCGACTGTCTTTTCCCAGTGTTATCGAGAAAGAAGTGCATCTGGCACGGTCCATTCAAAAGGTCCTCGGGTGATACATATGGCCTTTGGAACCTTGGTCCACTATTTTGCCTGTTAGAACGGGGAGCGTCCCTGTAGTCACTGCGCTGCTCATTACTCCTTTCATAGTCATCTCGATGATTTTCTCCACTATTTCCTCGGAAACCAGCCGCTACTTGGCCGGGACCATCGTAGTCTGAGAACTGTCGAGAAAAACGTCGTCTATTTTGATTGTTTCTGTTGCGGTCGTCGTCGGGTGACCTGTGCCGTTTATTTTGTACAACATCCTCTTCATCTGCCCAGCGGTTCGCTATTTCCATGAGCGCTGCTATTGTTTTCGGGTTAGACCTTCCCAAATCCTCGATTAGGTCCTTTCTTCGGATCCCCGCCACGAACGCATCTATTGCTCTTTCGTCAGATATGTTCTCTGCCGAATTTTTGATAATATTCCACCTCTGGATATACGTCCTCATTGGCTTATCAAACTTCTGCCTGCAGGCCCTCAGCTGCTCTATTGATGTGGGTTTCTTGCATGTGGATAGAAATTTTTTCACAAACATATCCTCGAAAGTTTCCCAGCTGTCGATGGATCCTACTGGTAACTTTTTTATCCATGATCTTGCGGCTCCGCTTAGGTAGACCTGGATGCTCTGCATGGCAGTTGCTTTGGTTCCACCTATCAACTTTACTGTCTCCAGGTAGTCGAGTAACCAGTCCTCAGGATCTTGCAAACCATCGAATTTTTTGTAGTTGTCGGGTAATTTAAACCCAGACGGAACCCGAGTTTTTCGAACTCGTCGGGTAAAATAGGGGAGCCCACACATATCTTCCTCGTCTACTTCTGGTGAATGCCGACGTTTTCTCTTTTCTTGTCGTGCTCTATCGACTCGTGCTTGCATCGTTGTATCTCTTGCGTCGCCTGTCCTTGGAGGATCTTGCGTTACTACAGCGGGTCGAGGACTATTTCGCCTTGGGGCACCTTCAGGTGGTGCGCTTGTACTTGCGAACGCTGTTCCCATGGCTCCAACTCCTGCCATAGCCATGTTGTATAACGCCTCTCTTGGATCTCCAGGAGGTGGCCTGGATGCCAATATATAAGCCTGAGTCGCCATATATCCGGCTTCCGGTGTTTTGGGGATGATATTTCCTCTTGTATCTATCGACATGAAGGACATATCGAGGTTTTTGGATCAGATGCTCCCGCTCGCCTTCGGGTATATGATCCAATCGAGACCTTGCTCTATCGTGAGCTGCTCTATGGTTATCTCCCGAAGTTCCTGATTGTCGACTCTGCTCAGCTCTTCGCCTGCTCGACGCGGAGGCTGCAGCTCTTCTTTGCTCGAGTATCACCCTTTGTTTTTCCAATTCCCGGTTAGCACGCGCGAGTCTATATTGATATGCTTGCAGCTCTTCCACCGTGGCCGTGGTAGTCATCGGCTCTGTACCGTTCATGGCTCTTGTCGCCCTATCCCAAGCTGCTTGCGGAAGTTGTAACTTTTGACAAGGTGTAGGCCCGATGTACTTGCTTCCCAATCCTCGCGTGAGATCAGCGGGATCGATGTATGGATTTCCCAAATCATCGAAAGCCTCTGATGCTTCATCAGCTGGATGACTCGAGTCGCCGATTGCACAGACTTGATGGTATGTTGGCATTGTATGTTTATCTTCGGGGTTGGTCACACCGTCGTAATGATCGGCGAAGACCTCCCGAATAAAAGTAGATCTGTCGATGAAGTTGAAGCTGTCTATGCTTTCCGAGTCGCTGTCCAGACCGGAGTTCGTGAACGACCCGAAAGACATCCCGCCGAACAGATTGGCGAGATCTCCGCCGGCGGCGGGCTTGATGTAGCTTGCCGACGAAGATTCCTCGTCGCTTGACTTGATTGACGATGATGATCCCGAGAAATCGGAACCAACAGCTAACGGTCCCGAACAAATCGGTGCCGCCAGGCGATGTGATCCTTCTCTCCTGACGCAGAAGTGGAAACTTCCAAACGTCATCTCCATTGACTCCTCCAAATCGGCATATGCATCCAAACGGGCGGGAGGGTGAGGAACAAAATCAACGAGACCAGTTTCGATCTGTTTACCTCCGTCCATCGCGTTTCTTGCCACCGATGATGTCGACGATGTTGAACGTGCCATCGAGATCAGCTCCTTGTCGCCTCTAATTCCCACAGACGGCGCCAATTGACAAGGTATCAACTTGTCAATGCCTACGGATTGTAGACTAGGGTTTCGCGGAAAGTAGAGGGCAAGTAGATCTCGAAGGTTTCAGCCGAAAAGGTGCTCGATTGCTAAAAACTAGGGTTGTGTTGGCAATAAGATCGATCCTTTCTTTCTCCCTCGACTCCCCCTTATATAGGAGGCGGAGCCGAGGATTTCGTGACATACAAGTTACAAACAGCGGGAGACTCTTTGAGTCCGTCCCGTATAATTACAAGTCTATTCCATATATATCTCTAACTTCCATATCGACGCTTTATTGGGCTTCCGAGCTTCGCAATCTTCGGGTCGTGGGCCTTCAGTAAACCCCGAGTACCTTCTTCGGCAGGCCCATTGGGGATGCCTATGTCATCCGGAGACGATGACGGACGACGAGATCGCGAGGCTCGGCGTCCTCGTCTCGAAGGTGGACCGACCGGTGCAGCTGCCGCTGCCCGGTACGCCACCGGCATCATGCCGCCGGGCCTCATGGAGGAAGAGGCCATACGACGGGTGCTCGAGGACTCGGCCACGCAACCGGTGCAACCGCCGTCTCCACCTCCGCCGTACAACCTGTGGGGGCCTCCACCTCCACCACCAGCATGGGCTGCTCAACCTCCACCACCGACGTGGGCTGTGCCACCATCACCACCGGAGTGGGCTGCTCAACCTCCACCACCGGCGTGGGCTGCTCAACCGCTACCACCGGCGTGGGCTGCTGACATAGGCATCCCCAATGGGCCTGCCGAAGATGGTACCCGGGGTTTACTGAAGGCCCACGACTCGATAAATATGAAGATTCGGAAGCCCAAGTTAGTATTAAGGAAAGCTAGAAAAACATACTTGTAATCTTACAGGATGAGTTAGAAACCTTCCCGGACTCTGTAATGTGTGTACTACGAATCCCTCGACTCCACCTCCTATATAAGGGGGAGTCGAGGGACAAAGAAAGGATCGATTCATTGTCTCACGCAACCCTAGTTTTTACATCGTCGAGTACCTTTCGGCTGAAACTTTCGAGATCTACTTGCCCTCTACTTCCGCTAAAACCCTAGTCTACAATCCGTAGGCATTGATAAGTTAATCCCTTGTCAATTGGCGCCGTCTGTGGGAATTAGAGGTGTCAAGGATCTGATCTCGATGGCACGTTCAAGATCGTCGACTTCGTCAACCGCAAGCAACGCGATGGACAGAGGTAAACAGATCGAAACTGATCCAATTGATTTTATTCCTCACCCGCCCTCCCGTTTGGATGCATATGCGTATCTGGAGGAGCCCATGGAGATGACGTTCGGAAAGTTCCACTTCCGCGTCGAGAAAGAAGGAGCGTATCGTCTCGAAATTCCGATCTCGTCGGGATTATCAGCGGTCAATCCCGATTTTTCGAGTTCTGCATCGTCAATCGAGTCAAGTGACGAGGAAACTTCGTCGCCACGCTTCGTCAGTACTGTGGCAAGCGAAAAACTTGCCAAGATCTTCAGCGACATGTCCTTCGAGTCATCCGCGGACTCCGATATAAGCGATGACACGAGCAATATAGACAGCTTCAACTTCATCGACAGATCTAATGTTGTGGGGAAGGTCTTCACCACTCTTTATGATGGTGTCACCAAACCTGACAAAGTTCAGAGTCAAACATATCATCAGATCTATGCCATTGGAGAAACAAGTCGCCCACAGGAGGAGACGTCAGAAAACTTCGATGATGCGGGAAATCCGTATGTCGACCCTGCAGATCTCACTCGAGGTTTAGGGACAAAATATGTTGGGCCTGGAGTGCGGCAGATGATACAATTTCCGCAAGCAGTATGGGATAGAGTGGCGAGAGCCATTAATGGTACAGAACCACTGACTGTAACGGCGACACCTGAGGAGTTGCAGGCATATCAATATAAGCTTGCACGTATTAGACGGGAGCTCGAGAAACAAAAAAATGAGTTGGATAGGAGACAGGAAGCGGCGTCCGCGTCAAGCAGGCGAAGGGCGGAGTTAAGTCGACAATCTGGTACTTCGGGAGATAGTCACAGAGCAACTCGAAATAGGGCAAGATCGCGGCTGCAAAATATACCTGAGGCAGATAGGGAGAATTTGGTTCAAAACCTCGACATGTCCTTTATGTCGATAGACACGAGGGGGAACATTATCCCCAAGACACCAGAAGCTGGGTACATGGCGACGCAGGCTTTCATCCTCGCATCCAAACCACCCCCCGGAGATCCAAGAGAGGCATTATACAATATGGCCATGGCAGGAGTTGGTGCCATGGGAACAGCGTTTATAAATTCGCCTCCCGAAGGATCAGCAAGGCAAAATAGTCCACGACCTACTGCAGCAGCGCCAGTTCCCGAAAGAACAAGTGGGCCAAGAGATACAGCAGCACAAGCACGGGTAGACAGAGCACGCCAAAATAGAAGGGAACATCGACATTCCCCAGAGATAGATGATGAGGATATGTGCGGGCTACCGTGTTTTACAAGGAGGGTCCGGAAAACTCGGGTTCCTTCAGGGTTTAAGCTACCCGATAATTTCAAAAAATTCGATGGCCTGCAAGATCCCGAGGATTGGCTAATCGATTACCTTGAGACGGTGAAGCTGATAGGTGGAACAAGAGCGACAGCCATGCAGAGTATTCAAGTACACCTGAGCGGAGCCGCAAGATCTTGGATAAAGAAACTTCCTCCGGGTTCCATCGACAGCTGGGATAGTTTCGAGGATGTTTTCGTCAAGAATTTCCGATCCACCTGCAAAAAACCCGCATCACTGGAAGAGTTGAGGTCGTGTCGACAAAAGCATGACGAATCAATGAGAAAGTACATCCAGAGGTGGAACATCATTAAAAACTCGGCAGAGAACATATCGGACGAGAGAGCAATAGATGCGTTTGTAGCAGGAATTCGACGAGGAGATTTCGTCGAAGACTTGGGGAGAACTAACCCAAGGACAGTGTCGGCATTGATGGAGATAGCAAACAGATGGGCAGACGGAGAAGACGCTGTCCACAATAAGCGACACAGGTCACCGGAGGAGGACCGTGGTCGAAATTTTCAAAATAGACGGCGATTCCCTCGGCAATTCTCGAGTTATGATGCTCCTGATCAAGTATCGGCTGGCTTTCGGGGAAGCACTGGAGGAAACAATAGAGATGAATATCAAAGGAGTAACGAGCAGCGAGGCGACAATAGAGATGACTCTCGAAATATCAGACAAAATAGTGGACCAAGGTTTCAAAGACCTTTTATATCCCCTGAGGATATGATGAACGGGCCATGTCAGATGCACTTCTATGTCGACAATAATGGGAAGAGGCAGTCAGGACATCTACAGAAGGACTGTCGAAATTTTCAAGCAATGTTGAGGTTTGCAGGGCAAGCCAATGCTCAGGCAGCAAATAGAAACCCCCAGGGGCCCAGGAGTGAGATCCGCCTACCATCCCCTCCCGCAATTACGGACGAAAATAGACACCAGCTCAGAATAGCGGCAGCACCACACCCACCTCCATATATCGACCCCAATTCCAATGGCGCGGTTTCGATGATTCAGAAAGCTAGGCCGTCTAACAGGGCTCAGAAAGTAATTTCGCGACAAGTGTTCATGGCAGAGAAAATGCCTCCACCAACGACGGAGTACTTAAATTGGTCGGGACAGGACATTGGCTTCACAATAGCGGATCACCCGCAGCAAGTTCCTCGACCAGGACAGTCGGCACTCATTTTACCAGCAGTGATTGCAGGGTTCGATGTATCTCGAGTTTTCATAGATGGAGGCAGCAGTCTAAACCTTATGTACGCAGATACACTAAGAAAGATGAACATCTCTCTAGCAAATCTGAAACCAACTGATACACGTTTTCATGGTATTACGCCAGAGAAGCCAAATTATCCGTTGGGGAAAATCAATCTCGATGTTCAGTTTGGGACCCGAGAAAACTACAGGATAGAAAGGCTGGAGTTTGAAGTCGTGGATTTCCCGTCGCAATATCACGCCTTGTTGGGACGACCAGCATATGCCAGGTTTATGGCGGTACCACACTACACGTACCTGTTGTGGAGGCTACCTGGGCCTAGTGGACCAATCACAGTCAAAGGAAGCTTCGCGCTAGCCGACAAATGCGATAAGGATTTTCATCGACTATCTGAAACCTTCGGGATGCAAGCAGAATACATGGCGTCAAAGCTCACAACTGATTATGACGTGTTACCAGATGTAGGAAGGCCTCTTGGAGAGCCAACCTTTAATACCACGAAAGACTCGAAGGAGGTGCAGATTCACCCGACAGATCCAAAGAAAACGACGTCCATTGCAACAAACATGGACCTCGCATAGGAAAGCGCGCTCGTCGAGTTCCTCCGTGAGCACTGGAAAATCTTTGCATGGTGTCCAGCTGACATGCCAGGAGTACCCAGGGAACTTGCCGAGCACCATTTAAACGTGGATCCAATAGCGAGACCTATCAAACAACCCTTGCGGCGTTTTTCGGAACCAAACCGTAAGGCTATGCTGTCGGAAATAAATCGACTCAGAGAAGCTGCTTTTATCAAGGAATTACATACAGAGGCCACGTGGGTAGCTAACCCAGTTCTGGTCCCGAAGAAAAACACGAAAGTCCTTCGCATGTGTGTCGACTTTACGTGTCTCAATAAACATTGTCCCAAGGATCACTTTCCCCTCCCAAGGATCGATCAAATCATCGACTCCACGGCAGGATGTGAACGTCTTTCCTTCCTGGACGCATATTCTGGTTATAACCAGATCAGATTAAAAGAAGAAGATGAGGTCAAGACAGCGTTCATTACACCCTATGGCGTGTTTTGCTACAAAACAATGCCCTTTGGTCTAAAAAACGCGGGAGCAACATATCAGCGGATGATGCAAAAATGCTTGGCAACACAGATTGGAAAAAACGTACAAGTATACATTGACGATGTCGTTATAACATCAAGAAAGGGGTCAACATTGATCGAGGATCTAAAGGAAACCTTCGACAATCTTGATAAGTTTTGCATCAAGCTAAACCCGACGAAGTGTTCTTTCGGCGTTCCTGCGGGAGAACTTCTCGGGTTCCTAGTTTCAGCAAGAGGGATTGAAGCCAATCCAGAGAAAATCCAAGCTATCGTAACAATGAGGAAGCCAACAAAGTTAAAAGAAGTACAACAGCTTACTGGGCGAGTCGCAGCTTTAAGCAGATTCGTCGCCAGATTAGGTGAAAAAGCGTTACCATTCTATGCTCTAATCAAGCAAGGAGAGAAATTCCAGTGGAACGAAGAAGCTGACAGAGCTTTCGAGGATCTCAAACGCACAATTTCGACACCACCAATCTTGGTGGCGCCCAAAGAAAAGGAACCCCTCTTGTTATACATTGCAGCCACGCCTCAGGTGGTTAGCACAGTACTTGTAGTTGAAAGAGAGGAAGAAGGAAAACTCCATGGAGTACAGAGGCCAGTATACTTCATCAGTGAAGTTTTATCTCCCTCAAAACAGCGATACCCGCAGTACCAAAAGCTAGCGTATGGAGTGTTTACAACCGCACGGAAATTGCGGCACTATTTTTCGGCACACCCGATAATAGTGGTCAATGAAGCGCCTTTATCCAATATA
Organism: Lolium perenne; assembly: GCF_019359855.2. Classification (NCBI taxonomy): domain Eukaryota; kingdom Viridiplantae; phylum Streptophyta; class Magnoliopsida; order Poales; family Poaceae; genus Lolium; species Lolium perenne. The sequence continues at coordinate 312,315,424 of NC_067245.2, forward strand.
CTAAACAATCCAGAAGCTACGGGCCGTGTCTCCCTTTGGGGAATAGAGCTTTCCCCTCGGGACATCACGTATGAAAAAAGAAAAGCAATAAAGTCGCAAATTCTACCAGACTTCATCGCAGAGTGGATGGAGTTACAAAATACGGGACCCCCGGATTTATCGAGAACCTGGACTATGAATTTCGACGGGTCCAAGAGATTAGAGGGAGCTGGAGCAGGCGTGATACTAATATCACCTGAAGGCGACAAATTAAAATATGTCTTACGTATGACGTTTCCAAATGCATCTAACAATGAGGCAGAATATGAAGCCCTCATACACGGGATGAAGATGGCAAAGGCTTGTGGTGCAACTCGATTAAAAATCTTTGGCGACTCACAGTTGGTGGCTCAGCAAGTCATGAACCAATGTGATGCAGTCAACGATAGTATGATAGCATACAAGGAAGTTTACAATGAGCTGGAGAAGCTGTTTGATGGGTGCGAAGTGAAACATATCAGCAGATTAAGCAATGATGAAGCCGACGTTTTGGCTAACATTGGGTCGCAGTGTCTCGCGATTCCACCAGGCGTATTTTGGGAAGAGATAGCCGAGAGATCTACAAAGTCGAAGAAACCAAAAAAGAAGGAGAAGGACGAGAAACCCTCGGGGGCTATAAAAGCAACAGTAGAGGAAGAGGAGGAACAGGACCTAGTCCTGATGGTACAAATTCCATGGATGCAAGTATACATATCATACATCCTAAGGAAACAAATACCCGACGATCCAGTTGAAGCAAGGCGAGTTATTAGGCGATCCAAGGCCTTCACTGTGGTCAAAGGGGAGTTGTACAAGCGAAGTATTTCGGGAGTGTTACAAAGGTGCGTTACACCCGAAGAAGGAAGAATAATTTTGAAGGATGTGCATGAAGGAATATGCGGGCATCATGCAAGCAGTCGAGCTATAGCAGCCAAGGCTTTCAGAGCAGGATTTTATTGGTTGACGGCAATAGAGGACGCGAAAGAAATAGTTCGTACTTGTGACGCGTGTCAGAGATTTGCCGCAAAACCTCATTCTCCGGCAGCAGAGTTGATGCCAATACCGCTATCTTGGCCTTTTGCTCAGTGGGGTCTCGATATGGTGGGAAAATTGCACAAGGCTTCGCCAGGAGGATACGAGTACATGCTCGTCGCTGTCGACAAATTCACTAAGTGGATAGAAGCAAAGCCGATAAATTCACCAGACGGAGCATCGGCAATCAAGTTCGTGAAAACTATCGTTTTTCGGTTCGGAGTACCTCATAGCATCGTCACGGACAATGGTAGTAACTTCACATCCAAGGAATTCAAGGAATATTGTGCAGAGGTAGGCATCAAACTACACTTTGCATCAGTTGCGCACCCGCAAACCAATGGCCAAGTCGAAAAAGCCAATGGAATTATCTGCAATGGTATAAAGAAGCGTTTGCTGGCGCCATTACAAAAAGCTCGACATACCTGGCCGGAAGAGTTGCCCAGCGTGTTATGGAGTATTCGAACAACACCAAATACGGCGACACAGGAAACCCCGTTTTTCCTGGTCCATGGAGCTGAAGCAGTACTGCCGATAGAAATAGAGCATGATTCTCCAAGGGTCACAGAATATGACGAAGAGGCCTCAAGAAAAGCATTGGAGGATGATGTCGATGCACTTGATGAAGCTCGAGATGAAGTACTATCACGGGTCACCAAATATCAGCAGGACCTGAAAAACTACCACAGTCGACGTTTACGACCAAGATCCTTTCAGGTGGGCGACTTAGTTCTTCGGCTCACTCAAAAAAGTCATGAAAAGCTCGAGTCGCCGTGGCTTGGCCCTTACATCATCACAGAGGTAATCGAAGGAGGAGCATACAGGATAAAGGACAAGAAGACGGGGGTTGCAGAACCAAACCCTTGGAACGTGGCGCAACTCAGGCGGTTCTATGCTTAGAGTCGAAATATAGTCCTCCTCTGTAAAAATACAATGTACTGAAAACGCCCGCGAGCTTTCAGACGCACTCTTTTCCTTTTCAGGGCACCGAGTGGGGCTGGAAAGGTTTTTAATGAGGCGGGCTCGCGGTGCTGCAATATAGAAAAGATATTGGTGATATACATCTTCTTTATCGATATGCTCGGGGGCTTGCACCCAGCAGCTACAATATATAAACTACCGACAAAATAGAACTTGCAAAACTTCGCTTTGGTGCAACACACCTCGCAAAACAATATAGAGACACAGGAAGAATCAATAAAAGGCTCGGGGGCTCGTTCAAACAAAAATAGCTCGAGACATTCGACAACATATATATTTATAACATACAGGCGTTTTTCGACAGAGACAACACAGAAATCCTTCAATCAGCATTCAATATAGCGTCTATGTTGATTCCCTCGTTATTTGCAGCGCCAGTACTATGTTCAGCATAACTACCCCTGACGAAGAATTCTGCATCAAGCCGAAGCAGTTCGTCCATCATCTTTTCTGCTACAGGGCGCACATTGTCATCAATTTTGTCAACGTTCCTCCTTCGCTTCGCCTGCTTGGCCAGACACTTGTCGACAATTTGAGTGAGATTCAACTTCGGGTAGCAGATCTGTATCATAATCATGGCAAATCTTGCTCCAGCTTCAAGTTGAGCCCGCACGAATTGATGAATGCGAGGAGCATCTCGAAATTTCTCCATCAAGGCAGGAAGGGTGTCTGGGATTTTGTTGCGAGGAAACATGGTGCTGTAGACTAAAGATAAAGTTTTCGTGCAGAAGTCGAGAAAATCGCGGACCTGACTCGCGCGATCTTGAAATCTGACTATTTGGCGAGTTCGTTCAGGAATGACCCAAAAATTGGCACCATGCTCACGGGCAAGCCTGACAAGCACGTTGGTTCGGGCTTCGACACGTTGATCTTCGGCAGCAGTATCCAAGAAAGAACCTGTTCCACCGGAAACTTCAGCAAAAAGTAAAAAATAGTAAGGTTAAACTAACATGACGAAGTTTCGCGGAGCATACCCGCCATATCCAAGCTAGCGTCATTCATCAGCTCAAGCATATGATTTTCTCGGCGAGTAGCTTCGGCAGCCTCAGCAACTGCAGTTTCCTTCAGCGACATGGCTTCTTGAGCTTGATGGATAGCTCGTTTCTCATTCTCAGATGATCTTCGAGATTGCTCCATAATCATGAGAATTTGTTTTTTCTTCGACTGAAGTTCTCGACGGAGTTCGCCCAAATCCTCACTTTGTGCAACACTCGACGAACCTCCAATATATTCGACAGGGGAGGACCTTTTAGTGCAAGACACCGCAGGCAGGGCAGCCGAGGAACGAGGACCAGTGGTATAGTTGTCAAAAATCAACTGGAGAGAAAATAATTCGACATCAATACTTCGGCAACATAGCTTTTTCATTAATAAAGACAGGTATTTACATGGCTATTACAAAGGAAAAGTTCCTATTGAGCTAATGGGGTAGTTGTCGCCAGAGCTACTATGGCGACAGCATCAAAAGAAAAGTACAGCGAAAAAAGAAATACAAGATTGTCTACTTGACCTCCGGCTTCGACGAACTAGGAGCCGGAGTTGGCCTGAATCCAAGGAAAGAAAGGATCTTCTTCGAATTTGGCTTGGCAGCCTTAATTAAAGACTGCCATTTCTTCGTCTCCATATCCTTCACATCGCCAACTTGGGCCCAGTCGACATCTTGATGGCTGTTGGCAACCAAGGCTATGGTGCCTTCAACCCCAATCTTCAAGCCTTCTTGTCGAAGACTGGGCCCGAGATCTTCCTTCGACAGGAAGCACTGGGCGAGGGCAGTAAAAGACTCGGGCTCTTCTTTCTTCGCGAAGTGGAAGGGAAAAAGCCGAGATAGAACTGTCCTCGCGTCAGTAAGACCTTGGCGTGCTTCATCACCGTGGATCTCAAGAAGGGAGAGCGCGTCGAGGAGGCGGTCACCATCAGGATTCTCTAGATCATAATCTTGCTGCGTCCTCCCTAATAAGGCAAAAATATAGTTCGTCAGGAAAAAAGCACGCCAAGAAAAGCATGGGTATGCAAAAAACAAGTAATGGTTAGAGCACTTACTGACAAAGCATCGGCTCTGTGCTTCTAGTCGAGAGATAACCCCTTCTTCGCGGGCAGTTTGCTGAGTGATGTTTTCACTCAAAGAATTTTCCGCGTTGTGAAGCCTCTTTCGAAGATCTTCAATAACAGCGGCATTTGATTCAGCCTTCTTGCGAGCATTTTCGCTTTGCTCCAATTGCAGAGCAAGAGCATCAGCACGTTTGTTAGCTTCCGCAAGATTGGCTGGCAAAACATTCGACAATGAACAAGTATCATAAAAATGAAGGAGGAGCAGGAGAATTTATCTCATAGGAGAAACAAGAGAAGTAGCAAAACAAGTGTCAAGTACCTTCAAGTTCTTTACAATGATCTCGGTACCCGACAAATTGGGTACCGAGACGAAGAAATTCCTTCATCAAAGGCTGCAAAAGAAAAGTATAGAAAGAAAAATCAATATAAGAATTGAAAAGTTCGACAGTAACAAGCGAAAGAAAATATAGAGGGGAGTCAACAGTATTGAAATCTTCGGAACACAAAAAGAGGGGAATCGACAGAAGTGAACTTACATCATCCAGTGAAGGAGTTGTGGAGCTGCCAGTTAATTGGGAGGGTTCCTTGGCTGGCTCAACCCTAGCTCTCTTCGGTGAAGAGGCACGGGGGCTCTCAGTTGGAGCAGTGAGCTCAACGTCCTGCTGAGGAGGCGAAGTTTCCTCTTCATCAGGTTGAGCTTCGGAGACGACTAAAGTTTGCGACGTGCTCCCTCGAGCAGTCGCGTCAGTAGGTGGATTTTCATCCTCGTCGCCACTATAATAAAAGGCGACAAAGTAAGAAACAACATAGACAAAGCATTGAGAGCAAACAACAAAGAGCAACAGAGAACTTACGAGCTGACAAGGGCATCCTCGTAAGGGTTGAAAGTTGTCCTTTCTTACGTAGGAACAACTTCTTCGGCAGGAGGTGCGCCGGTCTTGGAGGTGCCAGAATCGTCAACTTTGTCCCTTTTTCTCTTGTTCCTTGGAGAAACAGCGGAGGGAAGGGAGTGTGTTGACGCGGTGGCCTCAGAATCTTCTCTTTCAGAAGAAGCCGCGGATTTCTGAGAACCCGCGACTTCACTCTCAGGGCGAGAAGTACCCTGGTTGTCGTCAGTGACAACAGCCTGTTCTTCGACTTCTCCATCTTCAGGAAGAGGAGGAAGAGAAGCTAGAATTGGATGATTCTGCAATGACAAGAAAAGTCGACAAGAAAGTTATGCAGGGGAAGTCAGCAGAAGTAACAGCAGACAAGTAGAAAAAATATGGAAGACAAAAAATCGAGAGGATAAAAAACTAGTTGGAGAAAATACCTTGGGAAGTGGGTTGGAAGCACTATATGGCTCTACACGGCAAGAAGATGGAATATGATCTTTCTTGCTGAGCGATGAGATTCTTCGGATAAGTTTCTCCAAGTCCTTTACAGAAAGGTCTTTGGAGATCCTATTAGCATCTTTTTCGCCAGCATACGTCCAAAGGGGATTTTTGCGAGCCTGCAGAGGCTGCACCCTAATCCTAAGGAAGTAAGCTGTGATTTGGATACCCGACAGTTCCCTGCCATGAGTATTCTGAAGCTCATGAATGCGAGACATTAGCGCCTCTGTCGATGCTTTCTCTTCTTCGGTAGCTTCAGCGTCCCAGGAACGGCGGCGAAGAATCTTGGCGTTTCCATTAAAAGGAGCTATGTTGTACTCCACTAAGTTGGCGCTTTCTTCGCGCACGTACAGCCACTTTCTGCGCCACCCTTGGACGGAGTCAGGGAATTTGACGTCAAAATACTCGACGTCAGGGCGAACGCAAATAACGACACCACCTATGTTGTAGGTGAAGTTATGGGAGCCATTGCGGCGGAGGTAGAAGATGCGCTTCCACAGAGCCCAGTTAGGAGGGACTCCGAGGAAGCATTCGCAAAGAGTAATAAAAATGGCGATATGGAGGATGGAATTGGGAGTGAGCTGATGAAGCTGCACCCCATAAACAAAGAGAAGGCCGCGGAGGAAATCATGAATGGGGGTGGACAGGCCGCGAATGAGATGATCAACGAAACTAACCCGATATGAGATTGGAGGTGAAGGATAGCTTTCGTCGCTGGGGAAGCGCAGCGCGTCCTTCGTCTTCGTGAGCCTGAGCTTTTTCATCAGGTTCAGGTCTTGGTTGGAAATTTTGGATCTCTCCCACTCCAGATCTTCCGCCGCCATCTTGGATTCGGGAGTGGTGTGGCGAGTGAGCCGCGCGCGTGGTGGCATCAAGCAATGGCGGGAGCGCAGCGTGCGAGTGTGGTTGAGCTCTGGGCGCAATGGGGATTTTTTGCAGAGGAGAAGCAGAGGTGCGGCGCAAGCGAAAGAGAAAACGGAGGAAGAAGAAGACCTTATATAAGGAATCAGCGAAGCGGCGCACCGTTGGATCGAATGATTTTTGCGATGGATGTTGTGCACGTGGCTAAGGGGTAAAAGAGTATTTTGACTGTGAAGGAACGGAACAGGCGCTACAGTACGTGCGCCAGGAAAAGCGGAGGACGTGGGTCCCCCACTTGCAAAACGTGTGAACGTGTGAGGAGTAAGGGAATTGGCGACAGAGAGAAATTAGCGATTATTTCGAGAGCCTTTGATCAAATACAAGTTTTTGCCCAAATGCTCGGGGGCTACTTTGGAAAAAAGAAAAAAAAAAAAGTTTGAGTATGACAAAATAGAAATGGCGAGAGCCTATGATCAAACGCAAGCATTTGTTCATAGCCTCGGGGGCTACTCCCATCGGGAGCGCTGGTCGCGCACCCGATAGACATAAAAAGCTCGAGAGAGATTGACAATATAGCGGCATACGATGTTGAGCCTACAACCAAGCACTAGTCCTTGGCTGTAGCCTCGGGGGCTACTCCCATCGGGAACGCTGTTCGTGTGCCCGATGAAATTATAAAAATATAGAGAGAAAGAAGGAAGTGAGCATATTTCGAGTTATACAAATAACTCGAAACATACTCCCATCGGGAGGACAATATAAGTCATCCGTTGACTCAATAAAATGTGCTATTCCAACAGCCGAAAAAGCACTCGACAATATATTCTCAGAGCGCCAAAGTTGCGAATAATCTCTGAATGCCGCAAAACTCTGCGAAGGTAAGACCCCAGATCCGTTCTGAGCGGCGTGGCACCATCTCTGACGTCGGTTTGCTACTTTTTTCCGTATCAACAGATACGAAGAAAAATCCTAACGGACGCGTTAGGTACCCGATAAAACATGACTGGGACTCGACAGAATGGTAAGACCTTAAGCGGCACCTGTCGAGGTTTACACCAGTATCCCGAGATCATGTCCAGGGACGTGATCTTGAAGTAGGTTTTTGCGGATTGCCACTAGAGCAGTTAACTAGTACCTGATCCGTCAGATGAACTAGCCCCAACTACCATTATCCCTGTACAATATATAATTGCGTATCCAAAAGATATGTGATAAATTTGATAGTTATTGAATGATTAAAGTTGGAGATTTTCCCTGATTCTTCGATTCAAGCAAAATCTCGGGGGCTACTGACATAGGCATCCCCAATGGGCCTGCCGAAGATGGTACCCGGGGTTTACTGAAGGCCCACGACTCGATAAATATGAAGATTCGGAAGCCCAAGTTAGTATTAAGGAAAGCTAGAAAAACATACTTGTAATCTTACGGGATGAGTTAGAAACCTTCCCGGACTCTGTAATGTGTGTACTACGAATCCCTCGACTCCACCTCCTATATAAGGGGGAGTCGAGGGACAAAGAAAGGATCGATTCATTGTCTCACGCAACCCTAGTTTTTACATCGTCGAGTACCTTTCGGCTGAAACTTTCGAGATCTACTTGCCCTCTACTTCCGCTAAAATCCTAGTCTACAATCCGTAGGCATTGATAAGTTAATCCCTTGTCAGCTGCTCCACCTCCACCACCTCCGGCGGTGTAATATCCCAGGTTTAGAGGCTACAAAATGAGAGAACACCAAAGTGTGCATTGCATTCATGCATAGAAAATCCGGGGAATTTTCGCGCTTTCAAATAAAACTTACCACAGTAACTGAAGTTTCACTTGACTTGCTGGAATTGAAGTAGATCATCAAGTCAAGCGCTATAAACTTCACTGTGATCTTTGCTAAAACCTTGTTTTGGGTAGAGATGATTTGATCTATGGATTAGATCAAATGGAATTAGATTTACAACAACACATTCTTTAAGAATCAAACCCTAACTTATTAACACTTAAAAGTTAGCAACTACCTTTGTGTGTAATTTAATTCACTTCTAAACTTATTACCAAATAAGGTAAACCACAGGGTCTAAAGTGCATAAAAGCCACACATTCTTATTTAAATCATAACTTATTAAACATATGGAATATCATAAAACTAAAGCTGTTTACATTACGAATTATAGTTCAAACTATTTGAATAAAACTAACAATGAGTATTTTGAAACTCATATGATCATGCCTTGGTGAAATCAAACACCAACTATCCAAATTTGAGAAATAACCCTCAACCTTGACCTTTTGACCAATATTATAACATAAATCCAATCATACATGATATGGTGCACTATCCACAAGTATAAAAGCATTCACAAGATATTTAGTAACAAATGCCACTTGGCTATCCAAGAATAAATCATATGAGAGGATAATGATCATGCCACATAGGATGAAAATATCTACATGACTTGCTTTCCAAGCTATGCCACCTCATGCTCAAAGGATTGCTATGGATGAGGGCATGACAACCAAGCACCTTACTCATCAAACCAAAACAAGAGTCACCACCTATGTGTCATGATACTAGAGCTTGCCCAAGCCTATAAATAGAGCCACACCCTTCATCCATTTGCTCATCAAGTACCATGATACATGGGAATAAACACATAGAGCCACTCCATGTGAATTAGCTAGGATCAAGATGAAGAAGCTAGGAGGTGGAGGCATACCACAAGATGCAGGTTTATCAGATTTCATGAAGAACAAGCTACAGAAGATACCAAGGTAGAATTCCTAGGCAAACCATCTATTTAGAGGATCATATCATAATCTCTTAAGTAGGACCTTAGGTTATTCCAAGACATTGAGAAGTGAGAGAAGTTATAATACTAACCATAGCCATGTTCATACATATTAGAAAAGTACTAATCCTAGTTGTTCAAGTCAATATTTGATCTTGGAGGTGAGAACCCTATTCCAATAGCAATACCTTAGGAAACCAATTCCATAATCATCACAACTTGGTATTAATTATAAACCCTAAGAATCTAGGATGAGTGTGATGAGAGGAATATTAAAGAGGGATTAGTGAGGAATGAGTGGATCTTGTCTAATGCATGATTATACCTTGTAGATATAAATGATAAGTTAACCCCATATGATTAATAGATCTCATCTATCACATAAAATAATAAGTATACCACTAGTAGTTAACCCCAAACCAATCCTCATGCCTTGTATGGAGGAGTAATGTCATTAAACCTAAACCTTGTTTATCCAAACATTAGAGTAACCCTAGCTAGCCAATAAAACATGATCAAAGCTTATGTTCTTATCCTAATTCTTAGTTGTGTATCACTTGGGTGGTCACAACTAAAACTCTAGATCACCTTTGCATTTCAATCCAAGTATCACTTTGGATTATAAGTAGAACCCTGCCATGCCTCATGCCTATTTATACTTCAACTAGTGAAGCATTACCAAAACCCTACACCTTTTCACATAGGATTCAATCCACATAAAATAATATGTCCTAACTTGTGTATCATGGATCACAAGTATAAACCCAAGCCATATATATCTTAAGCTTAAATGTCATTTAGGTGGTTAGTGTAAAATTAATATTAAACCCTACCTTTCCATCCTAGTGGACCAAATGAAGTAGTGTTTTATAAAATTAAACCATCATTTAGCAAATGCATTGCTAATTATGAGCATAGGATCCATCTAAATTAATTCAAGCTAAAGTTTACTAAAACCAGACTAGTGATTATAGAACTTTCTTGACCATCTTCTTAAACCCTAAAAACCATTATTCACATAAAATCATGAACCAATCCCATTTCCTTTACCATTTGCTAAACCCTAGCCATAATTAAAATATGTGAACAATCCATATTACTAAGTACTAGTAAAACCTAATCATGAGTTTATCATGCAGAGGTTATAAATTTTCAAACCATTGAAATATATTTGGTTTCTAAATAAAAGTAATTGAGACAAACACTTAACCAATATCAACTTGAAATATTGAATACCTTTCACAACAACACAAATTTAATCAAAGGTTACATATTTGTTTGAACAAACAACACAATGAGTATCCTTATCAAATGGTTTTGATGTTCAAATAATTTAGAACCTGCAACACAAACCAGAAATCAATTTGAATTCAAATAGCAAATTCAAAACAGAAAATAAAAACAGAAAATAGAAAAGAGAGAAAAAGAAAAGGAAGCTCACCTGGCTTACCTGGCCGTGCAGCCCACCAAACCAGCCCAGGTTCCAGCCCAGCCCACGAACTAACTCAGCCCACCATCACCACTTACCGTTTCGTCGCTGTCAAAATACAAACGAAGGGCGTCGTCTTCCTCCTCTTCTCCACGCTCGACAGCGAGCCGGCGCAGCTCCGCCACGTCCTCGACGAGGATAAGAACGCCGCCGGACGCCACTCACCACTCCTGAGCCGAGGAGAATTTCATCTGCATCCGCTGCCAGTCGGAGCATCAAGATTCCCGCACAGAAACCCTAACCTAGAGCACCGTTGTATCCTGGCCGCTCGTCGCCGACGCTCGTCGTCGTTTCCGACCATCTCAAGCCCTATAAAGCCACCAGGAGGATCGTCGTGCTCTTCTTGTTCACCTCCGCCACTTCAATTCCTCTCATTTTCTCTCTATCTCCCGATCTCTTCCACATCATCTCGCCGGAGTCGATCACGAAGTCGGCAATAGAGGTCACCCCTGGATCTAGGAGGTGGCTGAGCAGCACCGCCGTGTCTCAGAGAGCCTCCTGGCAGAAGGAATCGAAGAGGGGAGCTTCCTATCAGCGAAATCGACTCGATCCCTTCCGCTCGGGTTCGCCGGAATCCATGGCCTTGCCGTCGTCTCCGACCATCAACGCCTCCGTCGAGCAGTCTACAAGCCTCAGGGTGAGCGTGCGCATCTCAGGGACCCTCTCTCTCGCTTTAGCATCAACCCTAGCCTCTAATTTGATTCTTCGCCGGAGTCACCACCGCGGTAGTGCTCGCCGGAGCTAGCTCCGGTGATCCTTTCTGAAAAGCAACAACACCATCGAGTTTAGAATGTCAAGGAGGTCCGGAAACACGTAGCAGCCCACTCGGGGAAACCCTAAATCGGCGGCGCCGTATCCATCTAGCCGCCGGCGTCAAGCCGCCGGCGAGATCGACGTGTCCAGTAGGCCCCTCTCGTGGTCGTTGACCAGTCTTCGTCTGCGTGGCCTTCCACGTGGACTAGGCCCCACCTATCTGTGGCTAAGGCTAGCTTCAGACCGGTACATTTAGTATTTTCTGTTTAATTTAAAAACCAGTAAATGCTGAAACTTTGCCAAAATTTGTAAAATTCATTTTAGCTCAGAAAAATATAAATAATATATCAAAATGCTCACAAAAATAAACTCTATTCAAATAAAATATAAAACAAAAATGTGTGACAAAATAAAAATCCATTTATTTTTAACTTCATTAATTATGCCTTTTCATTTATTTAAAAACACAATTTGAATTCAATAAATTAGGGAAGTTCCAAAATTAAATATTAGCTATTCAGTAAGTAAATAAAATGTTAAGATTAATTTCCTTAATCATCTTTTCATTAACTCAAATATTAGTGGTAATTCATAAACCCTAATTTGCAAATTACTATTTCTCATTTTCTTGGATAATAATCAAACAAGAAAATGCTAAAAACTAATATTATTTTGATAATTCAAAACTTGTTTATTTAAACATCTTTAGTTAACAAGTTAATTATTCTAAAACCTAATAACAATTGTTAAACCATAGTTTTTAATTAAATCTAAATAGGAGCTACTCTAATTATTAAATCTTGTGAAAATTAATAAAATGTCAAACCATTACTAATTTTGTTTCAAAGTAATTAGTAACCACACCTATATTGCCAATTATCATTTCAAGAGTTGTACCATAATTTAGAAACCATAGTTTTAATTTAAGTAAGACCTTGATCCCATTATTTTATGTGTTCATCCTTAATAGTTGCAATCCTAAAACCCTAGGGGTTTGGCCCATATGATTATATAAGCTTCATCTATACCTATAGAACTCTAGTTAGGAACAAATGCATGCATGATCAAGATCTACCAAAATAAAACAACATCACTTTACATGTGATCATCATTTCATGTCTTTACTTTTGAGTAACACCTATTTGATCCAATTAGTGCAACCTAGATATAAACCCTAGCTTGTTACCACATGTTAGCATCATTGATCACCATTCATATATACCACACCATTAGGATCAACCTCAACCATCAAACCCTAGTAGAACCATAATGGTGAACCCTAGTACCAACCTTAGGTAGTAATTCACATGACATGCTCCTATTCCACTAAACCCTACATAGAAAGTAATAAACCACTTAGCTTAAAAACCATTAGTGATTACTTAGTGAAGAAAATGTGAAGCCATAGTAAACCCTAGAAAGCGATAGCTCCTATATATAGTAGTTCTTATTCTTATTTAACATGTTTTTCAAAAGTTATTCTTTTGAAGTGGGATATAAGTAATCATCAACCTTGTCCTGTAGAACTTAAAACTGACAACTACTCTTAACTTATTATGCAACCACCATTCCTTTGTATGTATGATTGTTATGATGCATTATATCACTTGTCTATGCTATAATATCATCAACCCTAATAAGAACCTTGTTTGAGAACCATCCTAAAAGTGCAACACACCCTAAAGAAATCTTTACAACTTATCAATCCTAAATCATCGAAGTTAGGTTACGCTCGGGACGATTGCATCTCATACTACGCATTATAGCATATTTGCCAATTCTTTAAACATTGTCCTTACCGGACAATGATGGTATTTCAGAATTTGGAGTTCTCACGTATCGAAGCTTTTGCCTGCATAATCTTGCAGTCAAGAAAGGCAAGTTCATCGCTTGCTCATGTCATTTGATTATTTTTATCAAACTATATGCAAAGTACTATACTTATCACTCATGCATTGAAAAGCAAAGTATTATTTTACAATTATGAATATGACTATGTGGTGGGCAATGGAACCATGGTATGTGTTGATATGGTGGAGGTTCCATTGCATGGGTTTTATTAACCTAGGATTAATTACCAATGCCGTCCAGTGATTCTAGCGCCGTACATATCGCGTTGACCATAAGATCTATAATGGCTCTGGGGAAGTCAGCTGTATCTTTCCCTCTTGCATATCAATGGACCTGGTGGAGCCTGGCTGGGTGTTGGAGATAACACTGCAGTAGGTTGGGAAATCCTTTAAAATCCCCATCCGTGTGTGATGAGAGGCTCTATCGTCTATGAGGGATTGTCCGTAGTACACCGGGGGTAAAGCCGTATGTTCGGGAGATGTCTACCGGGGGTGTACGGATGGACAAAAGGGTGGGTATGCAAGGTCGCGGAAAGGCAGTGTGGACTTGGATCTTACACCTGGCCTCACACCACGGAAGTGTGGACGGGAAAGACGTCACCTGGTTGGCAACAAGGATAAGGTCTCTTATGGGAAAAGTAACGCACCTCTGCAGAGTGTATCAAATTGTGGCTGTCACTCCCTGTTCCGGGAAGGGAACTACGAACGCGGCAGGAAAGGAACTCCATGAAGTTCTGGTCAACCTGTGAAGACTGACGGGCATAGTTTTCAGAATAAAATAAACCTTTTGAAGAAATGTTTATGAAAACTTGCATTGGCCTATGACTTTCTGGTCTCGTGGGTCGTAGCTAGTGCATGATACACCTATTTCCTAATATGAACTTGCTGAGTACGCTCGTACTCATTCCCTCCCATTTGAACCCCCTTCTTAGATCAAGGCACCTAAGGAGAAACTACCGTGGAACTCGAAGACAAAGGAGTCAACTGCAATGTCAACACCCGGATTTTTAAGTCCAGATGCCTATTATGTCATTCATCGCAATCCCAGGAATATTGTTGTTGCGAGGCATAATAGTCGAATATCATAGTCATCATTCATTACAAACCATATTGTCTTACAACTTCAGATCACATGATCCATATTACACGAATAGTTGATCTATTGATCAACGAACAAACACAAGTTCATAGCGGAAGCGTAAATAGAAATGGACTCTTTAGTCCACAGGCCAACGCTTGACGTCGGAAGACTCCTAGTTGTCGTAGGCATCCTGCTGGTCATCTCCTTGGTAGTTCTGTCCATCTTCATACTCTGGCCATTTGAATAGCCAGGGACACAGCCGTGAGTACTTTAAAGTACTCGCAAACTAATACTAATGTAAGTACTATCAATTCCAGTAAAGAGATACTAAGCTCTAGTTTCTTTTTCACAAAGCCAAGTTTAGTTCACAAGTATTTGATAAAAACTTATTCATGTGCTACTAACTCAAGTGAGAATATTAGTGTCATTCCCACCAGTCAAGTTGTGATTCACAAACAAGTCACCAGTCACCAATCACTTCACCAACATTTTCAAGAATCTGACACCGGAAACTGTATGGCCTTTCCAACCGTCCGTAACCGTGGACACGGCTATTCGAATAGGTTTACACTCTGCAGAGGTTGCACACTTGTGCCACAACATTTGATTACATCCGTCAGGGATAACCCTGAATCATCGTAACTCAGTACGCGGATCATCAACCCTAACCTTTCACTTACATACCCTAGTATGAGCACCTCTCCCCATGAGCTTGGCCTCCCAGTGAAGACCAACTGTCAACCTGGGAACTGCACAGGGCTTGGCCGTACAATTCACCTCAATTCACATCATTTCTCAACAACGGAGGCAGCCTCGGCATAACCCCTATGACGTGTGTTCAGAGGAAACCCATACTAAGATGCATAAACTTCCAGTTAAGCCCTACCCATAATCAGGTATTGTGGGGGTACTCAAAATTTGGAAAGGTATCGCATCCAAACCAATATCAGTTTTATCAAAAATCACCATCTTCTCTTGGTCATATTCACCTTCAAAAATCATTCAATGGAATGACTCATCATTCCAAGGTTTCAAATTTAAAAACAAGCCACATGTTCCCATCTAGAGTAGCCACATTTCTTTGTTAGCACTAGCAACTAGTCTTAATGAGTGCTACTTAACTCATAAGCTTCTTAGGCTAAGTTTGATACTCTTGTTCTACTTTATACTTAGACCAAAGTTAACTATAAACGTAGGCTTTAAATAAACCAAGCAAAAACTTGCAATGTAAAAACTTGAAATGGGAAAATTTAAGCATCAGGTAAAGTGGAGGGGTGCCTTGCTCAAAAGAGCCTTGCACTTGCATGCAACAAGATGAAGAATCCAAGCAAAGAAGTCAATGAAGTCAGGGTCTGCAGCAACTAGAGTGGAAACCTAGATTAGTAATAGAAGGGAACCTTTCCCTAATCCTAGAACCTAAGTAGCTAGATTTCTATAGCAAGCCAAGTAGCTCTTAAGCTTGGGTTAGCAATAAGATAGACTACGAGTCATTCTTCTGGAGCTTTATTTGAAGTTTTACCTCACTGTAAAGTAGGAGGCTGTGTTGATCTTATGTAAACAGTTCGTGTGTACTTCTATAGACATATCTTGGACTCGCATATGTTTCTGTTGTACCACTCTGAGGGATGTAATATGAGTGGAACGGTGTTTCACTTGCGTTATGTCAACGACTTGTGTACTACACCATGCAGTGGTACGCTGGGTCACCACAGGCGGCACCGGCGTATGTTCCGCCGCTTGCCAACTGTCCGTGGCTGGTACCGGAGCTCGTCGTGATTGACAACGACGATGACGACCAGTAGGCGCAGCCGTTCTTAGGGTTTTTTATTTTATTTTCCTTTCTTTTACTATGTAAATTATGTTTTTATGTTGAAAAATGCAAAATAAAAAAAAAATGCGTCGTGCCACTGGAGCCACCCCTGACGCAAACGGACGCGCGGTCGATTTCGACCATTTGAGCTGACGCAAACGAACGCGCGCGAACATTTATCTCCAATGGGGCGATGTATTTTGGACAGAATTTATGTCCGTTTGCGTCGGACACGGACACAAAAAATGTCCACATGTCCGCATGTGTCTGCCACTTCTCCAGCGGCATAGACGCATTTTTTGACCGCAAGGGTTTGCCATGCATTGATTAGGAGGAAAGAGAGAAAGATTCCATTTGTGTGGACAGGAGTGGCCAGCATATGAACCTACACTGCATTAAAGGAGGAGAGAGGGAGGCAGGCCAAACGGACGCAAACGTACTCGCGGATGCATTCTTAACGCATATTTGATCTACGTTTACGTTAGAACAGACGCTGTGATCATTTTCCGTCTAGTCACTGGAGCGTTTTTTTTTTTGTCAACGCAGACGCAAACGGACCTTTTTTCCGTTTGGGTCGCCCCGTCTAGTCAAAGAGAAAAGAAGCCCTCCCACAATTTCCGTTTCACGTCGCGCAGGCTTCGGTTGCACGTAAAGCGACGGCTACGCCAGTTTGACCGCCGCATCGATCAATCAATCATCGATATCCGTATCCGGATACACGGCGCGGAGCGTACATGTGTGGCTGGCGCCCCGTGCACCGCGCCTGCACGCACGCACGGCACGGTCGAGCTGTGGCGTAGTATGTGGGTCGGCGTCACCGACCACAATCATAGCAGGTCAGTATTATTGGCAGACGCCGAGTGATTGGACACGGCCGGTGACGAGGACTGGCGACAGGACCGTGTCGTACCGGTACCATGCCGTGCCGCTGTCCGCTGGGCTACGACGTCGCCGCCAACCTCATACGGAGGTGATATACGGAGTACCAAAGTTCATCAGGAGACCAACTTTATCTAGCAAGGGAAAGTGATCGTCGGAAGGTTATCCTCGGCGCAAGTTGTGGTGTTTTTTTCCTTAGCTTTGGATAGCCAATTGGCTATGGAGGAAAAAATTGAAGTACGACTTGATGGCTCTTTTTTGACATTTTTTACCGCCGATATATTAATAGTCTTCCACGATAATATAATAAACATCAAAATTAATAAAATTTATAAATAGGTCTTTGATCACCTAGCGATGACTAAGAGCACTAGAGCGAGCCGAAGGCCCTCCGCCATCCCTGCCCCTCCATCATCGGAGCCTAGCAAAGCTTATCGCAGTAGTCTTTCATAATAGATGGACGGAAAGTCGTCATGCTAAGCCCCTTGAAATAACATCGCATTAGAGCAGCAAAAATCGCCAATGATGAGAATCATAGATTGGAAGAGCCAAATCTAAAACCACAAGCCAACGTACCTCTAGGCGAAACTAATTCCTCGTCTGCCCCCTCGACGAAACTAATTCCTCTTCTGCCCCCTTGATAAAACTATTTCATAATTTGACTCTTGAGCTCGACGCCATCGAGAACGACGCTAAAGAAACTGAGCAGGAAACAACCCAAGGTGTTAGACACCAATGCCACTGGCGCCGACCTTGCTTCGGCTAAGTGTGGCTTGGTGCCAACCTGCACAACTTCAACGATGTTCTCGATGACGCCGAACCCATAGATCATATTCTGAATAGTTTTGCTAGGAAGTCAGACAAGAAATTAATTTCGCTGAAGTGTTAGATTCATCGGAAAAAAGACATTTTATGCGAGAGCACGGATCTTTTCGTTATTTTTGCAACAAGTCAATGCTATAGTTTTTTTTCTTCTTTTGCCGGAACAAGTCAGTGCTACTTTGTGTGTACGTTTTTCCCCTGTAACTCTCATGTACAAGAACCTCATCCTAAAGCAACCAGTTTTACCTTGCGTCGGAACAAGAAAATCAGCGTGCTGTAAATAATAATAGTGACATGTCGTGGTCAGGCGTTTTAGTACGAAAACGCCTTCAGAGTTCCACTGGTTAGAATGCAAAATACCATATACCAAAGAAAAGGGATACGACGAATAGGCCGACACAAATACGTGGAAGAAACGCACAAGAGCAAATCGCTAGAGTACCAGAAGCTTACCGCATCAGAATGTATAACCGCCAAGTAATCTATGACAAAAAAAAAGCAAGATCATTTCCCCCCAAAAAAATATACTCAGTGAAAGCGGCAAGATCGCGTGCACACGCAGGCAAAAATCATTAAATAAAGTGCCATAAATCGCGATCGGAAGAGCATCTGGACTTGGGAGAAATTATTTAAGCCTCGAGAGAGAACGGCACACGCACTTGCCTGTCCGGAAGAATTCCCCAATTTAAGATCTCTCTCGCGGTCTCGCCACCTCCACCTCACTCGCTCGCCCGCTCGCTGCTGCTCACATGTCGGCGGCCGGCGACGAGAGCGCCGGCGGCGCCGCCGCCCTGCCGCAGGGGCCGGTGCCCGTGGAGCACGTCAAGGCGGCCAACGGGCTCGAGAAGGTCGTCCTCCGCGAGGTCCGGGGCAACTCCGTCGAGGTACGGTATTGCTGCGCACAACGCCCCCTCTCCCTCTCTCTCTCCCTCGGTTCCGCCCGGCACGTGTTCCGGCGGTCAGATCTCGGTGCAGATCCGTGGCGCTGGATGTTACGGAGCGGGAGTGTCTGCAATCGCTGCTCCGATCCCGATCATTTTCCATTTGTTGCGGATTTTCCTAAGCGAGATTGGAAGATTGATCGTTCGAAGCCTGTGATGAACTGATCTCGGAGGGGAGTTTGTACGCGGTGTGCGCAGCAGATCATTGTTCCGACTTCCGACCCCGCGCGTTCAGTACTAGGAGTTTCTGTTTGTAGATGCCTGTAGTGATGAATGGCAGTCGAGAAATCAACACATGGTACAAAAAAAAAGGCACTGTGATCTATAATGGAGTTCCTGCAATTTTCCTGAATACGACGCTTTAATAATATGCTAATCGGTCTGATTCATGTGTGTGCTGCGCGATAGTGGCGAGCGGATTTGCTTGTAATCGGGGAGAGCCCGCAGGTTAGCAGGGGAAGGTTTGACGCTGCTGAACAGCGTCTATCTCGTGACCAGTATATATCAAACATTAGTAGCAGTATTCTCATTCGGTCCACCACACAAAACACAAACAACATGTGGCGCGCCAGAGTTTGACCTGCTGATGCTAGCTCTCCTGATCACTGTTGCCTTTTTTTGTTAAATTGTGATGCAAACATCTCTTGTTCTTCAGAACCAGGGTATGTTTTATTGGCCTTAAATAGCAGTATACACAACACTGCAACAGCGACAACGCACATGGAAATCTTCATGATAGTCTCAGCTGTGCGGAGGCCTGTTCTCTGAAGAGTGGGTTATAAGAATGAACGGATCCATCTACGACTGGGTCACTGATGGAATTTTTGCCGACGAGGTAGATAACCAGTATTGCAACACAGAACTTCCTTTAGCTAGGCATATATTGAAGAAGTTTCCTAGACAGCCGATTTGCTTTGCTGACTGTTAGGACTCTGGAATGATGTCAAGCACGTCATGTGCATTTATAGGGTATGACATCGGTCAAACATATAGATTTGTTGTTGTTTGGCACTTCAGTTTATCATTATATAGGACTCCCCAAACCTGCAGTCCTGTATCTAAAAGTGACCGATGAGGTTATCAAGCCAAACTGATCAGACACTCACTTCTTGATGAACCCCTTCCAATCTACCTCCTGTTGCCTACTTTACTCTCAGTTATCAAGACATTGATGAGTAGTAGGACACACATTTCAGCTTGCTGATGTTAATTTCAGCTGTAATTTGTGGAGAAGGGCCATGAGGTCAACTTTGGTGAAAGATAGGTAAAAATGCCAGGTGAGAATTTGAGATGATAGAGACAATGATGGGTAGTGAAATTAGTGGTCATTTGTGTTTTTGTTACTAGTGAAGTTTAAGTTTGTGGCCCTAGTGCCATGGTTATTATTCCACTTGTCACTTAGAAGTTAACCCGATTATGATTTTCCTACTGTTTGACGTCTCTTTGACATTTCCTGCATGGGCCAAGCCTATGTAATTTGGCATATCAAATATGTACGAAGAAGACACATGTGCAAAGTAATCATGAACAAGTCTGAGCCTGGTGTGTTCAGTATTAAAAGTGCACCCATAAAGATGATCGAGAAATCGGTAGCATGATACAAAAAAGTGGCCACTGTGATCTATAATGGATTTTCTTTAATTCCTGAAGACAAAGCTTTAATATGATAATTTTCTGATCTATGTGCTCGTGACTCTGAGAGTGGTGAGTATATTGGTTCATAATGGAATCATTTCCTCGTATCTGGGAGAGCTTGCAGGTTACCAGGATGGAAGTTTTTACTCTGTTGAATACTCATCTCTTTCATGAGCATATAACTATAGACCCCCTCCATCCCAAAATGTAAGGTGCCCTTGATTTTCGCTGGTCAACAACTTATAACTTCGACTATGATTTGTTAAATTATTATAAAGATATTAGATACGTAGTATATGAAATGCTATGCAAGATAAATGCAACGATACTATGTGTACATTCCTGAAACATATAATTTGGTATATATTAGTGGTCAAAGTCATACATCAAAGACCTTGCAAAACAAAGTGTGCCTTACATTTTGGGATGGGGGGAGTATTAAACATTTGTAGAGTAGCACATGCTTATCTCGTCTACTATACACAATAACCGGCATGGCGACAGTGTTTTAACTTCTGGTGTTTTAACTCTCGTGGCAACTATTTCCTGCTGTCGTGATACAAATAGCTCTTGTTCTGCCAACCTGAGAATTTTTCGGCTTAAACTGGTAGTCTACACAACAGTGACAACACATCTGGATATGTTCATGATAGGTCTCTGTTGTGCCAAGCACCTGCCCCTGAAGAGCGGGTTAGGTAAAAACGCCAGGTGAGAGTTTGAGCTGATAGAGAAATGATGGGTGGTAAACTAGTGGATGTGATGTTGTTACGGGTGAAGTTTAAGTTTGTTGCCCTACTGACATGATTATTGTTCCACCTTTCATTAAGAAAGTTTTTTCTACTGTCTGGATGTGTGTCTGTTGATTCACTAGATAGAGGCCAGTCCATATTATTTTGCTTATCATATGCATACGAAGATGACAGATGTCTGAAGTGATCGTGAAAATATATGTCATACTGATGTTCCACAAGGCCTGGCTATTCAAGCTTCTACATTCGGACCACTATAGTGACACAGGCTGGTACATTGGTTTTTGCTCAAAATTTTGGAATATTAAGAATGTTGTTGCAACAAAAAAAAGGTATTTTGTCACGGCAGAATTATTAGTTAGATGGACCTTTGATAGAAATGCCACTATAATAGAACAATAAGCTCACTCTAAATCATCTGCCCATCTCTTTTTGCGTTCTAGAGTTCTATGTGACAGGGTGAACCTGGATTATGATCTTCATACCAGATAATAAAATTTGTGTCCATTAGAATTTTCGACATAAGCAAACAGCGTCTACCAATCCAAATTAGGATCGGTTCTGAGTTCAACCTTCACAAACAGTTGTTGACTTTCAGAAGTGCTAACTACCTTTTGAGAGCTTTCATTTTTCTTTTAGTTAACCTGTTACAAAATATAACTATTTACTTATTTAGTCCTATATGCTATTTCTTTTAGGTGTACCTGTATGGTGGCCATGTCACATCATGGAAAGATGAGCATGGCGAGGAGCTGCTTTTTGTTAGCAATAAGGTGACATTACTTTCCTTCTTACGTACAAAATATGTTGTTGCTTCTAAAACAATCTCTTAGCATTTTCAATTTTTGTGTCTAAATACTGACTCGACTTGATTATCATCAAGACATTTATAACATACGAATACATATCTATTCTGAATGCTAGTTCAGCATTTTATCAGTTCAATACCAGGGCAAAACTATGTGCAGTCAACAGCAAATTTTATCTTCACTTATGGTTGGCTGTGAAGTCCAACATGTTAAACAATTTTTACATAATTTTCATTACCATCTTTCTCGTATGCCATAGAAATGTGGCGAGGGCCATATTTCAAATTAGCATCCCCTGCTGCTCATTTTGCCTTGTCAACGTGGCCAAAAAATGTGTGTCTCACTTGTACTGGAATCTTGATCCCACATCTTTCCTGATTGACTATTATTTTCCTTGGCTGATGTCACTCTCCTATCAGGCTATTTTCAAACCTCCAAAAGCTATACGTGGAGGTATACCAATCTGCTTTCCTCAGGTATGAGAATTTTTGTTTTTTTGCACTTTTTCTCGCTTCATTAATTCCCTCTACTTTATGTGGTTTTATTTTTTCTAAGTACTCTTCCTGTTCTAGTTTTCCAACTTCGGACATCTGGAAGCTCATGGATTTGCAAGGAACAGGACCTGGATTGTTGACACTGATCCACCACCATTTCCAGTACCAGTCTCTAGTAGAGCTTACATCGATTTAATCCTTAAACCTACCGAAGAAGACTTAAAGATCTGGCCACATAGGTGGGCAAATCCCAAATAATTACATATTTAGTGTGTTAACATCATTGTAGGAAATGCGGCATTATTTTTTTTGTTATGGTATTTGTTGTTGAAGCCAAGCATAGTTGCCTGTGTGTTCAAATGGATCAATAATAACAATTATTTCATTGCAGTTTTGAGTACCGTCTGAGGATTGCACTTGGACCTGGTGGAGATCTAATGCTGACTTCACGTATAAGGAATAGCAATGCAGATGCAAAGTCATTCACTTTTACCTTTGCATATCACACATACTTTTCGATTTCTGATATAAGGTATTTTCAGCTGACCATCAAAGAGTAGCGTTTGAAGTTATCTTATAATAGAAGCAGAATACTTGGTCCTCACTCCCAAGTTTGGTTGTCCGGGTGTCCCAAATATGTCTATAATTGCCCATCTGTGAACTGCCCCGTTTCTGTTTTCTCGTTAACTGCCCCATTGCTATAATAGTTCTTCTCTTATAATAATTTTGTCCTAATATTTCAGCGAGATAAGAGTAGAAGGTCTTGAAACTCTGGATTACCTAGACAACTTGCAAGATAGGGCCCGCTTCACTGAACAAGGCGATGCTATTGTTTTTGAATCTGAGGTGCGATACTTAGGCCTCTTAATTATACTGCCATTTTCGAATTTTCTTTGCGTCCCAGTTTCTTAACTGAAAGGGAGTATGTATATGTAAAATTTACAGTTAGACAGAATATATCTGGGCACACCATCAAAAATTGCCATTATTGATCATGAGAAGAAAAGGACATTTGTTGTGAGAAAAGGAGGCCTTCCGGATGCTGGTATGGTGAACTCTGATATTTGTTTGCTTAGAAATGCAATATATTATCATCATTACAATCGTTGAAGAATGAATCTAAGGAGTTCCTTCATTTTCTCCTTGGTGACAGTTGTTTGGAACCCTTGGGACAAAAAGGCTAAGGCAATGTCAGATTTTGGGGATGACGAATATAAACGCATGGTATGTGTGGAGGCAGCTGCTATAGAGAAGCCAATTACTCTGAAGCCTGGTGAAGAGTGGACTGGAAAATTGGAATTATCTGCAGTCCCGTCTAGTTATTACAGTGGTCAATTGGACCCGGATCGTGTTATTCAGGATTCAGTTGTCCCGGAGGATTCCATCAGCTAGCCCTTAGTGAATCTTGTGCAGGTAACATTTTTACTGATAAAATGGCCATGCGTGAAAGTTGTGAACATGGTATATACATACAGAGCTATGTGAACGACACATTCTATTGGAGCTAGTTTTTTTTATTTTATTTAGCCACTTGCATACTATTTTCTTGTACAATGCATTCCAAATTATTTATAGAAGTGCTTAAGTTGTTAAGCCCATACTTACGCAGAATTCTCTAGACACGATTAAGCGAGACCAGATGCTAGGAACTTGGCATAATGCATCTCTAAGAATTATGACAACAAACAGATGGCTTTGTCAAGAACTAGGCATGGTACGCAGAACCTGTCTTTTTGGGTAATCAGGGATTCGGTGGAGACTAAAATCTACCAGAATTTACTGGCAGAACCTGTCTTTTTGGGTAATCAGGGATTCGGTGGAGACTAAAATCTACCAGAATTTACTGGTGAAGCGGCAACCATATTGTGGAAGACCTTTTCTTTTGAGAACTCCAATTACAAAAGACTAGCTTACCTGCACAATGTTTTGTTTTTATCTGCTTACAGTTGTAAGTATCATGATGCTGTGAAATTTCGTACGTATACATATATGATCCACAGCAAATATTTGTT
The DNA here is from genome assembly GCF_019359855.2 of Lolium perenne. Lineage (NCBI taxonomy): Eukaryota > Viridiplantae > Streptophyta > Magnoliopsida > Poales > Poaceae > Lolium > Lolium perenne. Next base: position 312,339,841 of record NC_067245.2, read on the forward strand.
TCACATCTGTTCTCAATACTGATTGTTCTATTTGCATGGACATGTTTCATGTATTGCAGGTAGACTATTAATATCGTATGCACAAGGGAAATGGCATCAAGGAGTGTCAAAACATTCCTTCCATTCTATTCAATCTTTGTTGTTTTCGGCATGCGCATCAGAACAAAGCGAATCTACATGACACAAAGGACAAAACTTTGTTCATATCCTCTTTAGGGATGTTTGAAGAAACATCTCGGATGGGTTGTAAAATAAATTTATGACTGTATTTTATCAGTTTCTTTTATTCTTGGATGCTAAGTTTCATAGTGTAAAACATTCCAAGGTTTTGAACTGCATGGCCTGTTGGTGGTTACAGGAAAGATGCTTATTTGGATGCATGGTTTACCTGTCTATTGGATGGTTATTTAAATGAAGCAGCGGTGTTTTTGTGTCTGATTAAAGCTGTGATTTTTTGGTAATTCTGTTATGCAATCTAACCAGCAAATGTTGGGTTTGAAGTACTGATTGTGAAGGTTGAACTCAGCCTAAAAGGTTCAAATTTTATTTGGTTATATACTGATGAACTTCTTTTAAACAATGATGAAGTACTGATTATACAATGATTAGACTTCACAATGTGGAACGGATCAGTGTATGTTATGATTGATTGATTTGGTTGTAAAGAAGGTTAAAATTGAATGTAGGGAATGTTCCAAGTAGTGACTTCAAAAGGGAGGGTTGTCTGTGCTGTAGAGTTTTGCTCCCGGAGGATATTCTCTTGGGATGAACAATAAAATCTAAATAATATAGAAAATACAATAAGCAATCTTAAGTTTTATACTTGTTCATTTTAGACTGTAAGTATAGTCTGTGTTGGTGCAAATGTGCATGCATAAAGAAGCAACTATGCTTCCTCAATAAAATATGATAAACTTTGTTGTTCTAAACAAACACACAAAATGACATTGAACTAGTTTTTATCATAGGTTGAACTGTTGAAGTATTTATTCCTCCTTCATAGAAATTCGCAGACAACCAAATGACACGAACATGTACACATCTAGTTTCTTTGTATTCTTTTGACATTCGTACAAGTATTTTTGGCATGCACAAGCATATGGTCCTGGGAGTCGAGTTATCTGGGTACATTTTCTAGGTGTTATGTATATGAATCCTTCAAACATGGATTATTGTTACGAATTTTGGATCCCTAACATGATTTCGGATGATTCATGACAAGATAATTAAGGAGTAGACCTATGTTGCAAGTGTATCTGATTTTGTTTCACCATTTTAAGTGGAGATACCAACGGTGACCCATAAAATGTTGTAAAATAACCTGTCTCCAAGTGTAATTTATATTTACTGGAGTCATAGGTATGCCAAGAGGGGCACTTGGCAAATCAGAGGAAAATAAACCTATCAAAATCTCAAAGTTTTCCCCTCAAAATTCACTTAAAGATATCCAATCTCCAAGGTTTTTCTTTCCTGGAACATTAGGTCAACTTTTTGTCGATACCCGGACCTAGTGAGATTGAAGATGGCATGGATTTGTTTCCAGGCACTTCTTTGTTTCTCTCGCCACTACCAACTGCAACTGGGTATGTGACCCTTCACAAAACTTGTCCAGGAAGTCCATCTATGTAGGATTGGCACTTTCGGACTAAGTTTGGTTGGAACATCTGAGCATGGATTTAGAAATTTTCAGTACAACCAATTTTAGGGTGCTTTGTTAGTCTGAACTTCCAAAGTTAAATCTTTGTCGGAACTACTGAGCACAACGTTTCAAGGAAGAAAACAATCCACATTGACTAGAACCTATGAGCACTCCTCATGTTACCTCCGTGTAATTTCCAACTTTCTGAGGTTCTTTGTCTTGTCGGTACCACCGAGTTTAGATGTGATCCCTCAGGGAATTATGTTTCTCACATGAGTGTTAAAATTTTGAGCTGATCCGGTACCTCCAGGTTTCACGATCTCGTAGCTCCAGGAACACTAATTTATCGTGTAACAATTGGATTTCTGACTTTGACTATAAATACCCACTCCAAGGCAAAGTGAGGAAGTTTGAGAAAGGTATGAAAGGGGAAATCTTTGCTTTGAGTTCATATCTATAACTCTCTTTCTCTTGTGCCTAGACCTAATCACCTCCACTAAAATCCTTTGAGAAGCAAACGTTGCGATATCTCTGTGAGATGAAAGTGCATGGATCCCCATGTGTGGTTTGGTAATTAATGACAATCCCTATGGATAATGTTTGCATTGAGTTATACTTGAAGGTTTTGTCCATAGGCAAATGCTTGAACCATATGGTGGTTCCAACATTGAAAGAAGAAGAAAGTGAAGAGATCAAGTGATGGCCAAGATGTGCAATGTGTGATCAGAAGAATTGCCATGAGAGAGTTTAGAATGTTGGAATCATGTCCTGAAGAAGAAGAGTATCATGTGAGCATCCACGGTTAGCTTGAAGACATCATCATTATGAAGAAAGAAGAAATGAAGTGCAAGTTCAAGACGAGCCATATCGAAGAGGCTATATATGCTTGAAGCTTTCCTTCCATTTGGTGATCATGAATATGTGAAGATGTGCAGAAGAAGAGGCCCTCCCGTAGTGGAGTATGGGAGAGCAATTCGCAAGACTTCACTAAGAAAGCACAATCAAGAAATGTGTTCCATTTTGAAGCGGTCAAGATCCTCATTATCTACCTCAAGTGGAATATGTGCAAGGAAAATGTTTATTCTTGATAGGGTTTCTTTCTTACCGGCCTTGCAGTGTTAGTTGGAGCGGTTTATATGATACTTAGCCATACTATCAAGAGGTGGTCTCCAATGAGTAACTTGATCGTATCATTATCGTTTGGAGAGAGCTCGAATCTTTGCATCCTTGGTATCATATTTCTTGGTTGTCATTTGGATCTTATCCATGAGATGTTTTAGAGCTTGTGGTTATTCTCATGACAAGTCTAGTTCATCGAAAACAGATTTTACACGGAGAACTTGTTGCATTTTTTATGTTGAGTTTCTACCGATTATTTGATGAAGTTGATTCCACACCTCTTAAATTCGTGGTAAATTTTACTTTTCTAGTCCTTATGATTTCCAACAAAATTGGTTTCATCCTATTTGGATTAGATATTGACATTTTAATTCCAGCTGTTTTTTTTTTGAGCTCCAGGCCGGAGACTCCGATGTCTGTTAAGACCAGCGAATCCATATAAAGACTCCGGCCCCAACATCATTGCAAATATGACAGTCTGCCTTGCTCACGGTACCCAGGTCAGAGACTTTGTATTGACACTAGTGAGCTCCCCATGTGTGGATTTGGTAATTAATGACAATCCCCATGGACTAATGTTTGCGTTGAGTCATATGTGTAGGAGTTGTTCATAGGCAAGGCTTGAACCATATGTTTGCTTAAAGGTTGCAAATAGAAGAATGTGACGAAGATCAAGTGATAAGTATATCTTGAAGAAGAAGATTGGGTGAGCTCTCATGTGTATCTTCAAGACATCAACATAATGAAGAAAGAAGAAATGATATGCAAGTTCAAGATGAGAAATATCAAAGAGATCATATGCTTGAAGCTTTCCATACATATGGTGATCATGGATATGTGGAGATGCGCCGAATAAGAAGCTATCCCATAGTGGATTATGGGGGAGAACTCGCAAGACTTCATAAAGCAAGCACAATCAAGAAAGGTGTTCCACCTTGTTGCGGTCAAGATCGTCATCATCAAGATCAAGTGGAATACGCAAGATTAAGGTTTGGTCTTGATAGGGTTTCTTTCTTACCGGTATCCTGGTTTAGTTGGCAGACCGGGTTATAGGTTAGTTGCCGCACTATCAGGAGGCTCTCAAGTGAGTAACTCAATCATATCATTTGGGGTGAGCTCAAACCTTTGCATCCTTGCATCATCTTTATTGGTTTTTTAGAGCTTGTGCTTATTCTCATGACAATCTCTAGTTCATCGAAAATGGACTCCACATGAATCACTTGTTGCGTTTTTCATATTGGAGCTTTTCCCGATTCTTTGTATTGAGAGTTTTCACCTCTACATTCTTGGAAAATTCTACCCCACTTTTTGTTAATATTTTCACTCTTTTTGGGGTAGCACTTGTCATTATCTTTCCAACAAAATTGGCTTCACCTAAACCCGAGTTTCCTAACTCAAGTTGTTGCATTTTCTATTTTGGAGGTGTTACCGGTTTGTTTCTTTTAGATAGGTTAAACCTTTATCCATTTAGTTTAAACCACCCTTGGTTTACTATGATGGTTCTTTGCATGATCTTGTAGCTTGTTCCTAGCTTCAAAACAATCCCAAGATCATCGAAATCGGAGTCCGGATGCTCCAGTTATGCCCGTTTAAGTTTCAGCTATTTATGTCTTTTCCAGGGCCGGAGACTCCGGTCCGGAACCTGTTTTTATCCATTTCGAAGCGTGCCTTGCTCCCTGCATGGGGGTCCGGAGTCTCCGGCCCTCTAGGACAGAGGCTCCGGTCTAGAGTGGCTGTAACGGTTAGATTTCTTGGGGGGGGTCTATAAAAATCCCCCTTCTTCCATTTTCTATCTCCTCCATTGTTGACCTTGAGTTGCTTGCTCTTTTTCTTCACTCCCTCCATGATTGTTGCACCTATTTGAGGGAAAAGAGAGATGAGATCTACATCTACATCTTTACCAATCAAATCACTCTCTTTGTGAGGGGAATCCACTAGATCTAGATCTTGGAGAAATTTGGTGTTCCTCCTCCAATTTGTTCTTCATCTCTTATTCCCCCAATAGCTTTTGTAGATTTGGTGGAATTTTAGAGTGAAGGATTTGAGCACCTTAGTGGTGTTCTTGTCATTGCATTTGGTGCATCAGTTTGAGTTCTCCACGGTGATTCGTGGAAGTGAAAGCGAGAAGGTTGTTACTCTATGGTTCTTGTAACCCTAGACGGCTTTGTGACTTAGTGGATTTCTTGAAGGAGATATGCCCTAGAGGCAATAATAAAGTGGTTATTATTTATATCTTTATGTTTATGATAAATGTTTATATATCATGCTATAATTGTATTAACCGAAACATTAGTACATGTGTGATATGTAGACAACAAGAAGTCCCTAGTATGCCTCTTAAACTAGCTTGTTGATTAATGGATGATTAGTTTCGTAATCATGAACATTGGATGTTATTAATAACAAGGTTATATCATTATATGAATGATGTAATGGACACACCCATTTAAGCGTAGCATAAGATCTCGTCATTAAGTTATTTGCTATAAGCTTTCGATACATAGTTACCTAGTCCTTATGACCATGAGATCATGTAAATCACTTATACCGGAAAGGTACTTTGATTACACCAAACGCCACTGCGTAAATGGGTGGTTATAAAGGTGGGATTAAGTATCCGGAAAGTATGAGTTGAGTGATACGTCTCCGACGTATCGATAATTTCTTATGTTTCATGCCACATTATTGATGATATCTACATGTTTTATGCACACTTTATGTCATATTCGTGCATTTTCTGGAACTAACCTATTAACAAGATGCCGAAGTGCCAGTTGCTGTTTTCTGCTGTTTTTGGTTTCAGAAATCCTAGTAAGGAAATATTCTCGGAATTGGACGAAATCAACGCCCAGGGTCCTATTTTGCCACGAAGCTTCCAGAAGACCGAAGAGTCAACGAAGTGGGGCCACGAGGTGGCCAGGAGGGCAGGCGGCGCGGCCCCACCCTTGGCCGCGCCGACCTGTCTCCTGGGCCCCTCGCGACGCCCCCTGACCTACCCTTCTGCCTACAAATAGCCTTCGTCGCGAAACCCCCAGTACCGAGAGCCACGATACGGAAAACCTTCCAGAGACGCCGCCGCCAATCCCATCTCGGGGGATTCAGGAGATCGCCTCCGGCACCCTGCCGGAGAGGGGAATCATCTCCCGGAGGACTCTACGCCGCCATGGTCGCCTCCGGAGTGATGTGTGAGTAGTCTACCCCTGGACTATGGGTCCATAGCAGTAGCTAGATGGTTGTCTTCTCCTCATTGTGCTTAATTGTCGGGTCTTGTGAGCTGCCGAACATGATCAAGATCATCTATCTGTAATTCTATATGTTGTGTTTGTTGGGATCCGATGAATAGAGAATACCATGTTATGTTGATTATCAAATTTATATCTATGTGTTGTTTATGATCTTGCATGCTCTCCGTTATTAGTAGATGCTCTGGCCAAGTTGATGCTAGTAACTCCAAGAGGGAGTATTTATGCTCGATAGTGGGTTCATGTCTCCGTGAATCTGGGGGAGTGAGAGAAACCTCTAAGATTATGGATGTGCTGTTGCCACTAGGGATAAAACATCGATGCTATGTCCGAGGATGTAGTTATTGATTACATTACGCGCAATACTTAATGCAATTGTCTGTTGTTAGCAACTTAATACTGGAGGGGGTTCGGATGATAACCTGAAGGTGGACTTTTTAGGCATAGATGCATGCTGGATAGCGGTCTATGTACTTTGTCGTAATGCCCAATTAAATCTCACTATACTCATCATAATATGTATGTGCATGGTCATGCCCTCTCTATTTGTCAATTGCCCAACTGTAATTTGTTCACCCAACATGATGTTTATCTTATGGGAGAGACACCTCTAGTGAACTGTGGACCCCGGTCCAATTCTCTATACTGAAATACACCCATCGCAATACTCGTTCTACTGTTTTCTGCAAACAATCATCATCCACACTATACATCTAATCCTTTGTTACAGCAAGCCGGTGAGATTGACAACCTCGCTGTTTCGTTGGGGCAAAGTACTTGGTTTGTGTTGTGCAGGTTCCACATTGGCGCCGGAATCCCTGGTGTTGCGCTGCACTACATCTCGCCGCCATCAACCTTCAACGTGCTTCTTGACTCCTACTGGTTCGATAAACCTTGGTTTCTACTGAGGGAAACTTGCCGATGTGCGCATCACACCTTCCTCTTGGGGTTCCCAACGGACGCGTGTCGAACGGAAAGACAATACGTCAACCACGCGCATCAAGCAAAATTTCTGGCGCCGTTGCCGGGGAGATCAAGACACGCTGCAAGGGGAGTCTCCACATCCCAATCTCTTTACTTTGTTTTTGTCTTGCTTAGTTTTATTTACTACTTTGTTTGCTGCACTAAATCAAAATACAAAAAAATTAGTTGCTAGTTTTACTTTACTTGCTATCTTGTTTGCTATATCAAAAACACAAAAAAATTAGTTACTTGCATTTACTTTATCTAGTTTGCTTTATTTACTACTGATAAAATGGGTACTCCTGAAAATACTAAGTCGTGTTACTTCATAACCACAAATAATAATGATTTCTTATGCACACCTATTGCTCCACCTGCTACTACAGCAGAATTCTTTGAAATTAAACCTGCTTTACTAAATCTTGTTAGGCGAGAGCAATTTTCTGGTGTTAGTTCTGATGATGCTGCTGCCCATCTCAATAATTTTGTTGAACTATGTGAAATGCAAAAGTATAAAGATGTAGATGGTGACATTATAAAATTAAAATTGTTCCCTTTCTCACTAAGAGGAAGAGCTAAAAATTGGTTGCTATCTCTGCCTAAGAATAGTATTGATTCATGGACTAAATGCAAGGATGCTTTTATTGGTAGATATTATCCCCCTGCTAAAATTATATCTTTGAGGAGTAGCATAATGAATTTTAAACAATTGGATACTGAACATGTTGCACAAGCATGGGAAAGAATGAAAACTTTGGTTAAAAATTGCCCAACCCATGGACTGACTACTTGGATGATCATCCAAACCTTTTATGCAGGACTGAATTTTTCTTCACGGAACCTATTGGATTCAGCTGCTGGAGGTACCTTTATGTCCATCACTCTTGGTGAAGCAACAAAGCTTCTCGATAATATGCTGATCAATTACTCTGAATGGCACACGGAAAGAGCTCCACAAGGTAAGAAGGTAAATTCTGTCGAAGAAACCTCTTCCTTGAGCGATAAGATTGATGCTATTATGTCTATGCTTGTGAATGATAGGACTAATGTTGATCCTAATAATGTTCCGTTAGCCTCATTGGTTGCACAAGAAGAACATGTTGATGTAAACTTCATTAAAAATAATAATTTCAACAACAATGCTTACCGGAACAATTCTAGTAACAACTATAGGCCATATCCTTATAATAATGGCAACGGCTATGGTAATTCTTATGGGAATTCTTACAACAATAATAGGAACACACCCCCTGGACTTGAAGCCATGCTTAAAGAATTTATTAGTACACAAACTGCTTTTAACAAATCTGTTGAAGAAAAGCTTGGGAAAATTGATATACTTGCTTCTAAAGTCGATAGTCTTGCTGCTGATGTTAATCTTTTGAAATCAAAAGTTATGCCTAATGAAAATCATCATAATAAAATTGTTACTACAGCAAATGCCATCCAAGTTAGAATTAATGAGAATATAAGATTGATGGCTGAATTGCGTGCTAGGTGGGAAAGAGAAGAAAATAAAAAAGAAGATAATATAGCTAAAGTTTGGACTATTACCACCACTAGTAATGCTAATGCTCCACATGTTGCTGCACCTCCTACTATTAATTGTAAAAGAATTGGTGTTAGCAATGTTTCCACTTCTAATGCAAAGCGCGAAAAACTGCCCGAAACTGCTAAAAAGCTGAAACCGCTCGTGATAAAACTGCTGAAATTTTTTCCAACATTGGGGATGATGATCCCATTGCTTTAGATTATAATGGTTTAAATTTTGATGATTGCCACATCTCTGAAGTTATAAAGTTCTTACAAAAACTTGCTAAAAGTCCTAATGCTAGTGCTATAAATTTGGCTTTCACGAAACATATTACAAATGCTCTCATAAAAGCTAGAGAAGAGAAATTAGAAGGCGAAGCCTCTATTCCTAGGAAGCTAGAGGATGGTTGGGAGCCCATCATTAAGATGAAGGTCAATGACTTTGATTGTAATGCTTTATGTGATCTTGGTGCAAGTATTTCTGTTATGCCTAAGAAAATTTATAATATGCTTAACTTGCCACCATTGAAAAATTGTTATTTGGATGTTAATCTTGCTGATCATTCTACAAAGAAACCTTTGGGGAAAGTTGAAATGTTCGCATTACCGTTAACAATAACCTTGTCCCTGTTGATTTTGTTGTCTTGGATATTGAATGCAATGCATCTTGTCCCATCATATTGGGAAGACCTTTTCTTCAAACTGTTGGTGCTATCATTGATATGAAGGAAGGTAATATTAAATATCAATTTCCTCTCAAGAAAGGTATGGACCACTTCCCTAGAAAGAGAATGAAGTTACCTTTTGATTCTATTATTAGAACAAATTATGATGTTGACACTTCGTCTCTTGATAATACTTGATACACACTTTCTGCGCCTAGCTGAAAGGCGTTAAAGAAAAGCGCTTATGGGAGACAACCCATGTTTTTACTACAGTACTTTGTTTTTATTTTGTGTCTTGGAAGTTGTTTACTACTGTAGCAACCTCTCCTTATCTTAGTTTAGTGTTTTGTTGTACCAAGTAAAGTCGTTGATAGTAAGGTTCATACTAGATTTGGATTACTGTGCAGAAACAGATTTCTTTGCTGTAACGAATCTGGGCAAAATTTTCTGTAGGTAACTCAGAAAATTATGCCAATTTACGTGAGTGATCCTCAGATACGTACGCAACTTTCATTCAATTTGAGCATTTTCATTTGAGCAAGTCTGGTGCCTCAATAAAATTCGTCATTACGAATTGTTCTGTTTTGACAGATTCTGCCTTTTATTTCGCATTGCCTGTTTTGTTATGCTCGATGGATATTTCGATTCCATTGACTTTCAGTAGCTTTGTGCAATGTCCAGAAGTGTTAAGAATGATTATGTCACCTCTGAACATGTATATTTTGATTGTGCACTAACCCTCTAATGAGTTGTTTTGAGTTTGGTGTGGAGGAAGTTTTCAAGGATCAAGAGAGGAAGATGATACAACATGATCAAGGAGAGTGAAAGCTCTAAGCTTGGGGATGCCCCGATGGTTCACCCCTGCATATATCAAGAAGACTCAAGCGTCTAAGCTTGGGGATGCCCAAGTCATCCCCTTCTTCATCGACAACATTATCAGGTTCCTCCCCTGAAACTATATTTTTATTCCATCACATCTTATGTGCTTTGCTTGGAGCGTCGGTTTGTTTTTGTTTTGTTTGAATAAAATGGATCCTAGCATTCTTTGTGTGGGAGAGAGACACGCTCCACTGTTGCATTTGGACAAGTATGTCCTTAGGCTCTACTCATAATATTCATGGCGAAGTTTCTTCTTCGTTAAATTGTTATATGGTTGGAATTGGAAAATGATACATGTAGTAATTTGCTAAAATGTCTTGGATAATGTGATACTTGGCAATTGTTGTGCTCATGTTTAAGCTCTTGCATCATATACTTTGCACCCATTAATGAAGAAATACATAGAGCATGCTAAAATTTGGTTTGCATTTTTGGTCTCTCTAAAGTCTAGATAATTTCTAGTATTGAGTTTGAACAACAAGGAAGACGGTGTAGAGTCTTATAATATTTACAATATGTCTTTTATGTGAGTTTTGCTGCACCGTTTCATCCTTGTGTTTGTTTCAAATAAACCTTGCTAGCCTAAACCTTGTATCGAGAGGGAATACTTCTCATGCATCCAAAATACTTGAGCCAACCACTATGCCATTTGTGTCCACCATACCTACCTACTATATGGTATTTCTCCGCCATTCCAAAGTAAATTGCTTGAGTGCTACCTTTAAAATTTCCATTCTCTACCTTTACAATATATAGCTCATGGGACAAATAGCTTAAAAACTATTGTGGTATTGAATATGTACTTATGCACTTTATCTCTTATTAAGTTGCTTAAAAACTACTCTTTGTTGAATATCATGTGAGTTGCTATGCATGTTCGTCTTGTCTGAAGTAAGGGAGATTTACCACCTTTATGGTTAGAGCATGCATGTTGTTAGAGAAGAACATTGGGCCGCTAACTAAAGCCATGATCCATGGTGGAAGTTTCAGTTTTGGACAATATCCTCAATCTCATATGAGAAAATTAATTGTTCCTACATGCTTATGCATAAAAGAGGAGTCCATTATCTGTTGTCTATGTTGTCCCGGTATGGATGTCTAAGTTGAGAATAATCAATAGCGAGAAATCCAATGCGAGCTTTCTCCTTAGACCTTTGTACAGGCGGCATAGAGGTACCCCTTTGTGACACTTGGTTAAAACATGTGCATTGCGATAATCCCGGTAATCCAAGCTAATTAGGACAAAGTGCGGGCACTATTAGTATACTATGCATGAGGCTTGCAACTTGTAAGATATAATTTACATGACACATATGCTTTATTACTACCGTTGACAAAATTGTTTCTTGTTTTCAAAATCAAAGCTCTAGCACAAATATAGCAATCGATGCTTTCCTCTTTGAAGGACCATTCTTTTACTTTTATTGTTGAGTCAGTTCACCTATCTCTCTCCACCTCAAGAAGCAAACACTTGTGTGAACTGTGCATTGATTCCTACATACTTGCATATTGCACTTGTTATATTACTCTATATTGACAATATCCATGAGATATACATGTTATAAGTTGAAAGCAACCGCTGAAACTTCATCTTCCTTTGTGTTGCTTCAATACCTCTACTATGAATTATTGCTTTATGAGTTAACTCTTATGCAAGACTTATTGATGCTTGTCTTGAAGTACTATTCATGAAAAGTCTTTGCTTTATGATTCACTTGTTTACTCATGTCATATACATTGTTTTGATCGCTGCATTCATTACATATGCTTACAATAGTATGATCAAGGTTATGATGGCATGTCACTCCAGAAATTATCTTTGTTTATCGTTTACCGCTTCTGGACGAGCGTAAAACTAAGCTTGGGGATGCTGATACGTCTCCGACGTATCGATAATTTCTTATGTTCCATGCCACATTATTGATGATATCTACATGTTTTATGCACACTTTATGTCATATTCGTGCATTTTCTGGAACTAACCTATTAACAAGATGCCGAAGTGCCAGTTGTTGTTTTCTGCTGTTTTTGGTTTCAGAAATCCTAGTAAGGAAATATTCTCGGAATTGGACGAAATCAACGCCCAGGGTCCTATTTTGCCACGAAGCTTCCAGAAGACCGAAGAGTCAACGAAGTGGGGCCACGAGGTGGCCAGGAGGGCAGGCGGCGCGGCCCCACCCTTGGCCACGCCGACCTGTCTCCTGGGCCCCTCGCGACGCCCCCTGACCTACCCTTCCGCCTACAAATAGCCTTCGTCGCGAAACCCCCAGTACCGAGAGCCACGATACGGAAAACCTTCCAGAGACGCCGCCGCCGCTAATCCCATCTCGGGGGATTCAGGAGATCGCCTCCGGCACCCTGCCGGAGAGGGGAATCATCTCCCGAGGACTCTACGCCGCCATGGTCGCCTCCGGAGTGATGTGTGAGTAGTCTACCCCTGGACTATGGGTCCATAGCAGTAGCTAGATGGTTGTCTTCTCCTCATTGTGCTTAATTGTCGGGTCTTGTGAGCTGCCGAACATGATCAAGATCATCTATCTGTAATTCTATATGTTGTGTTTGTTGGGATCCGATGAATAGAGAATACCATGTTATGTTGATTATCAAATTTATATCTATGTGTTGTTTATGATCTTGCATGCTCTCCGTTATTAGTAGATGCTCTGGCCAAGTTGATGCTAGTAACTCCAAGAGGGAGTATTTATGCTCGATAGTGGGTTCATGTCTCCGTGAATCTGGGGGAGTGAGAGAAACCTCTAAGATTATGGATGTGATGTTGCCACTAGGGATAAAACATTGATGCTATGTCCGAGGATGTAGTTATTGATTACATTACGCGCAATACTTAATGCAATTGTCTGTTGTTAGCAACTTAATACTGGAGGGGGTTCGGATGATAACCTGAAGGTGGACTTTTTAGGCATAGATGCATGCTGGATAGCGGTCTATGTACTTTGTCGTAATGCCCAATTAAATCTCACTATACTCATCATAATATGTATGTGCATGGTCATGCCCTCTCTATTTGTCAATTGCCCAACTGTAATTTGTTCACCCAACATGCTGTTTATCTTATTGGAGAGACACCTCTAGTGAACTGTGGACCCCGGTCCAATTCTCTATACTGAAATACAATCTACTGCAATACTCGTTCTACTGTTTTCTGCAAACAATCATCATCCACACTATACATCTAATCCTTTGTTACAGCAAGCCGGTGAGATTGACAACCTCGCTGTTTCGTTGGGGCAAAGTACTTGGTTTGTGTTGTGCAGGTTCCACGTTGGCGCCGGAATCCCTGGTGTTGCGCCGCACTACATCTCGCCGCCATCAACCTTCAACGTGCTTCTTGACTCCTACTGGTTCGATAAACCTTGGTTTCTACTGAGGGAAACTTGCCACTGTGCGCATCACACCTTCCTCTTGGGGTTCCCAACGGACGCGTGTCGAACGGAAAGACAATACGTCAACCACGCGCATCATTAAGGCATATGGATCAACAGTGGGATTTGTCCATCCCGATGACGGATAGATATACTCTGGGCCCTCTCGGTGGAATGTCGTCTAATGTCTTGCAAGCATATGAATAAGTTCATAAGAGACCACATACCACGGTATGAGTAAAGAGTACTTGTCAGGAGACGAGGTTGAACAAGGTATAGAGTGATACCGAAGATCAAACCTCGGACAAGTAAAATATCGCGTGACAAAGGGAATTGGTATTGTATGTGAATGGTTCATTCGATCACTAAAGTCATCGTTGAATATGTGGGAGCCATTATGGATCTCCAGATCCCCCTATTGGTTATTGGTCGGAGTGAGTACTCAACCATGTCCGCATAGTTCGCGAACCGTAGGGTGACACACTTAAGGTTGGATGTTGAAATGGTAGTACTTGAAATATGGAATGGAGTTCGAATATTTGTTCGGAGTCCCGGATGAGATCCCGGACATCACGAGGAGTTCCGGAATGGTCCGGAGAATAAGATTCATATATAGGATTTCATTTTATGTGAATTAAAATGATGCGGAAGGTTCTATGGAAGGTTCTAGAAGGTTCTAGAAAAGTCCGGAAGAAACCACCAAGGAAGGTGGAGTCCGGAGGGACTCCACCTCCATGGCCGGCCAACCCTAGTGGGGGAGGAGTCCCAAGTGGACTCCCCCTATGGGGGCCGGCCACCCCCCCATATGGAAGGTGGAACTCCCACCTCTAGTGGGAGTCCTAGCTTGGGTAGGTTTCCCTATCATATGGAAGGTTTTGGGTTCGGGTCTTATTCGGAGACTTGTAGTCCAACCCTTGGGGCTTCCACCTATATAATGAGGGACAAGGGGAGGGGGCCGGCCACCTCAAGACCACAAGCTGGCCGCACCCCTCAAGTGGCCGGCCACCCCCTCCCAAACCCTAGCCGCCCCCCTCTCCTCCATAGCTCCCGCGTGCTTTAGCGAAGCTCCGCCGGAGTTCTCCACCACCACCGACACCACGCCATCGTGCTGTCGGATTCAAGAGGAGCTACTACTTCCGCTGCCCGCTGGAACGGGAGGTGGACGTCGTCTTCATCAACAACCGAACGTGTGACCGAGTACGGAGGTGCTGCCCGTTCGTGGCGCCGGAGGGATCGTGATCAAGATCTTCTACGCGCTTTTGCAAGCGGCAAGTGAACATCTACCGCAGCAACAAGAGCCTCCTCTTGTAGGCTTTGGAATCTCTTCAAGGGTGAGACTCGATAAACCCCTCGTTGCTACCGTCTTCTAGATTGCATCTTGGTTTGGATTGCGTGTTCGCGGTAGGAAAAATTTTGTTTTCTATGCAACGTTATCCTACAGTGGTATCAGAGCTGTGTCTATGCATAGATGGTTGCACGAGTAGAACACAATGGATTTGTGGGTGTTGATGCTCTTGTTATCTTTAGTTTGAGTACTTTGCATCTTTGTGGCATAGTGGGATGAAGCGGCTCGGACTAACTTTACATGACCGCGTTCATGAGACTTGTTCCTCGTTCGACATGCAACTTGTATTGCATAAGAGGCTTTGCGGGTGTCTGTCTCTCCTACTATAGTGAAGATTCAATTTACTCTTCTATTGAAAACATTAGTATCAACGTTGTGGTTCATGTTCGTAGGTAGATTAGATCTCTCTCGAAAACCCTAAACCACGTAAAATATGCAAACCAAATTAGAGACGTCTAACTTGTTTTTGCAGGGTTTGGTGATGTGATATGGCCATAATGTGATGATGAATATGTATGAGATGATCATTATTGTATTGTGGCAACCGACAGGAGCCTTATGGTTGTCTTTAAATTTCATGTTGAGTAGTATTTCAAAGTAGTTGTAATAGTTGCTACATGGAGGACAATCATGAAGATGGCGCCATTGACCTTGACGCTACGCCGACGATGATGGAGATCATGCCCGAAGATGATGGAGATCATGTCCGTGCTTTGGAGATGAAGATCAAAGGCGCAAAGACAAAAGGGCCATATCATATCACATATGAACTGCATGTGATGTTAATCCTTTTATGCATCTTATTTTGCTTAGATCGCGACGGTAGCATTATAAGATGATCCCTCACTAATATCTCAAGATAATAAAGTGTTCATCCTTAGTAGCACCGTTACCAAGTCTTGTCGGTTTGAAGCATCTCGTGATGATCGGGTGTGATAGAATCAACAAGTACATACAACGGGTGCAAGACAGTTTTGCACATGCGGATACTAAGGTGGCCTTGACGAGCCTAGCATGTACAGACATGGTCTCGGAACACGTGATATCGAAAGGTAGAGCATGAATCATATGGTTGATATGATGAACACTTTGAGTGTTCGCCATTGAAATCACACCTTGTCTCGTGATGATCGGACTTAGGTGCGGTGGATTTGGTTCGTGTGATCACTAAGACAATGCGAGGGATATTGTTTTGAGTGGGAGTTCACCTAGATTTTTAATTATGTTGAATTAAAATTTGAACTCAATTTGTCATAAACTTAGTCTAAACTTTTGCAAATATATGTTGTAGAGATGGCGTCCCCAATCAATTTTAACCAGTTCCTAGAGAAAGAAAAACTTAAGAGCAACGGTAGCAACTTCACCGACTGGTTCCGTCATGTGAGGATCTTCCTCTCTGGCGGAAATCTGCAATATGTGCTTGATGCACCGCTAGGTGACCCTCCTGCAGAAACTGAAACCGATGAAGTAAAAGCTGTTTACGAGACTCGGAAAATTCGGTACTCTCAAGTTCAGTGTGCCATCCTGTGCAGTCTGGAATCCGATCTTCAAAAACGTTTTGAGCACCACGATCCCCATGAGTTGATGAAAGAGCTAAAAGCTATTTTTGAGACTCATGCGGCCGTGGAATGCTATGAAGCATCGAAACAATTCTTCAGCTGCATGATGGAAGAAGGCAGCTCCGTTAGTGAGCACATGCTCGCCATGACCGGGCATGCGAAGAAACTCGATGACTTGGGAATAGTGATTCCTAACAGATCGGGATTAATCGAGTCCTTCAATCACCGCCACCAAGTTACAAGAACTTTGTGATGAACTACAATATGCGTAACATGAACAAGGAGTTACTCGAACTCGTGGCATGCTAAAAGCTGCTGAGATTGAGATCAAGAAAGAGCACCAAGTGTTGATGGTCAACAAGACCACCAGTTTCAAGAAACAGGGCAAGTCTAAGGGAAAATTCAAGAAGGGTGGCAAGAAAGCTGCCACGCCTCCTGTGAAACCTAAGAACGGCCCTAAGCCTGATGCTGAGTGCTATTACTGTAAGGAGAAGGGACACTGGAAGCGTAATTGCTCCAAGTATCTGGCTGATCTGAAGAGCGGCCTTGTCAAGAAGAAGAAAGAAGGTATATCTGATATACATGTTATAGATGTTTATCTCACTGGTTCTCGTTCTAGTACCTGGGTATTTGATACTGGTTCGGTTGCTCATATTTGTAACTCGAAACAGGAACTAAAGAATAAACGACAACTGCTGAAAGATGAAGTGACGATGCGCGTTGGAAACGGATCCAAGGTCAATGTGATCGCTGTCGGCACACTTCCTCTACATCTACCTTCGGGATTAGTTTTAAGCCTAAATAATTATTATTATGTACATGCGTTGAGCATGAACATTATATCTGGATCTTGTTTAATGCAAGACGGTTATTCATTCAAGTCTGAGAATAATGGTTGTTCTATTTTTATGAATAATATCTTTTATGGTCGAGCACCACAAAAGAATGGCTTATTTCTGTTAGATCTCGATAGTAGTGATACGCATATACATAACGTTGATGCTAAGCGAATTAAATTGAATGATAATTCTACTTATATGTGGCACTGTCGTCTTGGTCATATTGGAGTGAAACGCATGAAGAAACTCCATACTGATGGATTACTTGAATCACTTGACTTTGAGTCACTTGATAGATGCGAAGCATGTCTAATGGGTAAAATGACTAAGACTCCATTTTCTGGTATGATGGAGCGAGCTACTGACTTATTGGAAATCATACATACCGATGTGTGTGGACCAATGAGCGTAGCATCGCGCGGTGGTTATCGTTATGTTCTAACCTTCACAGATGATCTGAGTAGATATGGGTATATCTATTTCAGGAAACATAAATCCGAAACTTTCGAGAAGTTTAAGGAATTTCAAAGTGAAGTAGAAAATCAACGTAACAAGAAGATTAAATTTCTACGATCTGATCGTGGAGGTGAATATCTGAGTTATGAGTTTGGCATGCATTTAAAGAAATGCGGAATACTTTCACAATTGACACCGCCGGGAACACCTCAACGAAACGGTGTGTCCGAACGTCGTAATCGAACTCTCTTAGATATGGTTCGTTCTATGATGTCTCTTACTGATTTGCCGTTATCATTTTGGAGTTATGCATTAGAGACAACCGCATTCACTTTAAATAGAGCACCATCAAAATCCGTAGAAACGACACCGTATGAATTATGGTTTAATAAGAAACCTAAGCTGTCGTTCCTTAAAGTTTGGGGTTGCGAAGCCTATGTAAAGAAGTTACAACCGGACAAGCTAGAACCCAAAGCGGAGAAATGCGTCTTCATAGGATACCCTAAGGAAACTATAGGGTACACTTTCTATCACAGATCCGAAGGCAAAATCTTTGTTGCTAAGAACGGAACCTTTCTTGAGAAAGAATTTCTCACTAAAGAAGTGACTGGAAGAAAAGTAGAACTCGATGAGATTGATGAATCTATACTCGTTGATCAGAGTAGCGCAGTACCGGAAGTTGTACATGTACCGCCTACACCAGCAACAGAGGAAGCTAATGATAATGATCATGAAACTTCGAACGAGGAAACTACTGAACCTCGCAGATCGACAAGGGAACGTGCCACTCCTGATTGGTATGATCCTTGTCTAAATGTCATGATTGTGGATAACAATGATGAGGACCCTGCGACGTATGAAGAAGCGATGATGAGCCCAGATTCCAACAAATGGCAAGAAGCCATGAAATCCAAAATGGGATCCATCTATGATAACAAAGTATGGACTTTGGTAGACTTACCTGATAGCCGAAAGGCTGTCGAGAATAAATGGATCTTCAAAAGAAAAACAGATGCTGATGGTAATATTACTGTCTATAAAGCTCGACTTGTCGCAAAGGGTTTCCGACAAATTCAAGGAGTTGACTACGATGAGACTTTCTCACCTGTAGCGAAGCTAAAATCTGTGAGGATTTTGTTAGCAATAGCTGCATTTTTCGATTATGAGATTTGGCAGATGGATGTCAAAACGGTGTTCCTTAATGGAGACATTGAGGAAGAGTTGTATATGGTACAACCCAAAGGTTTTGTCGATCCTAAAAATGCTGACAAAGTATGCAAACTTCAGCGTTCAATCTATGGACTGAAGCAAGCATCAAGAAGTTGGAACCGACGCTTTGATAAGGTGATCAAAGACTTCGGGTTTATACAGTGTCATGGAGAGGCCTGTATTTACAAGAAAGTGAGTGGGAGCTCTGCAGCATTCTTGATATTATATGTAGATGACATATTATTGATCGGGAATGATATAGAACTATTAAGCAGTGTTAAAGGTTATTTGAATAATAGTTTTTCAATGAAAGACCTTGGTGAAGCATCGTATATATTAGGCATCAAGATTTATAGAGATAGATCAAGACGCCTAATAGGGCTATCACAAGAGTACATATCCGGACAAGATTCTAAAGAAGTTTAGAATGGACGAAAGTAAGAAAGGGTTCTTACCTATGTTACTGTGCAAGGTCTTGAGTAAGACTCAAGGACCGGCTACGGCAGAAGAAAGAGAAAGGATGAGTAATATCCCCTATGCCTCGGCAGTAGGATCTATCATGTATGCCATGCTATGTACTAGACCGGATATAGCACATGTTGTCAGTTTGACTAGCAGATATCAAAGTGATCCAGGAATGGAACACTGGACAGCGGTCAAGAATATCCTGAAGTACTTGAAAAGAACTAAGGATATGTTTCTTTGTTATGGAGGTGACCAAGAGCTCGTTGTAAGTGGTTACACCGATGCAAGTTGGAACACTGATCCTGATGACTCTAAGTCACAATCTGGGTACGTGTTTATATTGAATGGTGCCTGCAGAAGCTGGGCAAGCTCGAAGCAAAGTGCACGAGTGGCGAAGTCTTCAACAGAATCAGAGTACATAGCGGCTTCAGAGGCTTCATCAGAAGTGGTATGGATGAAGAGGTTCATTGTAGAGCTCGGTGTGGTTCCTAGTGCATTGGACCCATTAATCATTTACTGTGATAACATGGGTGCCATCGCCAATGCACAAGAGCCAAGGTCACACAAGAGGCTGAAGCATATCAAGCTGCGTTACCACTCGATTCGCGAGTACATCGAAGATGGAGAAGTAAAGATTTGCAAAGTACACACTGATCTGAATGTAGCAGATCCGTTGACTAAAGCTCTCCCTAGGGCAAAGCATGACCAACACCGTAATGCCATGGGTGTTAGGTATATTACAATGTAATCTAGATTATTGACTCTAGTGCAAGTGGGAGATCAAGGAGATATGCCCTAGAGGAAATAATAAAGTGGTTATTATTTATATCTTTATGTTTATGATAAATGTTTATATATCATGCTATAATTGTATTAACCGAAACATTAGTACATGTGTGATATGTAGACAACAAGAAGTCCCTAGTATGCCTCTTAAACTAGCTTGTTGATTAATGGATGATTAGTTTCGTAATCATGAACATTGGATGTTATTAATAACAAGGTTATATCATTATATGAATGATGTAATGGACACACCCATTTAAGCGTAGCATAAGATCTCGTCATTAAGTTATTTGCTATAAGCTTTCGATACATAGTTACCTAGTCCTTATGACCATGAGATCATGTAAATCACTTATACCGGAAAGGTACTTTGATTACACCAAACGCCACTGCGTAAATGGGTGGTTATAAAGGTGGGATTAAGTATCCGGAAAGTATGAGTTGAGGCATATGGATCAACAGTGGGATTTGTCCATCCCGATGACGGATAGATATACTCTGGGCCCTCTCGGTGGAATGTCGTCTAATGTCTTGCAAGCATATGAATAAGTTCATAAGAGACCACATACCACGGTACGAGTAAAGAGTACTTGTCAGGAGACGAGGTTGAACAAGGTATAGAGTGATACCGAAGATCAAACCTCGGACAAGTAAAATATCGCGTGACAAAGGGAATTGGTATTGTATGTGAATGGTTCATTCGATCACTAAAGTCATCGTTGAATATGTGGGAGCCATTATGGATCTCCAGATCCCGCTATTGGTTATTGGTCGGAGTGAGTACTCAACCATGTCCGCATAGTTCGCGAACCGTAGGGTGACACACTTAAGGTTGGATGTTGAAATGGTAGTACTTGAAATATGGAATGGAGTTCGAATATTTGTTCGGAGTCCCGGATGAGATCCCGGACATCACGAGGAGTTCTGGAATGGTCCGGAGAATAAGATTCATATATAGGATGTCATTTTATGTGAATTAAAATGATGCGGAAGGTTCTATGGAAGGTTCTAGAAGGTTCTAGAAAAGTCCAGAAGAAACCACCAAGGAAGGTGGAGTCCCGGAGGGACTCCACCTCCATGGCCGGCCAACCCTAGTGGGGGAGGAGTCCCAAGTGGACTCCCCCTATGGGGGCCGGCCACCCCCCCATATGGAAGGTGGAACTCCCACCTCTAGTGGGAGTCCTAGCTTGGGTAGGTTTCCCTATCATATGGAAGGTTTTGGGTTCGGGTCTTATTCGGAGACTTGTAGTCCAACCCTTGGGGCTTCCACCTATATAATGAGGGACAAGGGGAGGGGGCCGGCCACCTCAAGACCACAAGCTGGCCGCACCCCTCAAGTGGCCGGCCACCCCCTCCCAAACCCTAGCCGCCCCCCTCTCCTCCATAGCTCCCGCGTGCTTTAGCGAAGCTCCGCCGGAGTTCTCCACCACCACCGACACCACGCCGTCGTGCTGTCGGATTCAAGAGGAGCTACTACTTCCGCTGCCCGCTGGAACGGGAGGTGGACGTCGTCTTCATCAACAACCGAACGTGTGACCGAGTACGGAGGTGCTGCCCGTTCGTGGCGCCGGAGGGATCGTGATCAAGATCTTCTACGCGCTTTTGCAAGCGGCAAGTGAACGTCTACCGCAGAAACAAGAGCCTCTTCTTGTAGGCTTTGGAATCTCTTCAAGGGTGAGACTCGATAAACCCCTCGTTGCTACCGTCTTCTAGATTGCATCTTGGCTTGGATTGCGTGTTCGCGGTAGGAAATTTTTTATTTTCTATGCAACGTTATCCTACATTTCTTGGGAGCCTCCAATTAAGTTGTGAATGTGTGCCCCAAGCTTTGTTTAAGCCCGGGTTCCGCCTCAAAGGAAATCCCTTAGTGCAGCCGTCGGGCTTGTACCGGATGAGCATCCCTCCTTACTGGAAGTGCCTCGGTGTGCATTCGCGCAGGGGCCTGCAGACGCCGGGCGGTCCGGTGTAGAGGCCGGCGCCGCCGGGCCATCCAGCGGAAACCGGACGAGTGACCGGGCGACGGCCGAGCGAGAGGTGAGGAGTTCCTGGAATGCGCCCGGTGTGCACCGGCTCCATAGCCGGTCTGCGCTGGACTGGCCGGTGCTACACCCGGTGACCCGGATCTGGCGCCGGCCAGAGGGAAAACTGGTGTTCCCCTTTTTCATCGAAGTGGGAGGGTCTCCCTTCACTTTCTTTTTTCCATTGATACACCATTATGCCTGATAGACTAATACCTGAGAATAATCTTGTACGCATGCATTAGTCCGATTACTCTAGCTACGGTGTCTTTGTTACCAAAATAATGGATAAGGGTAAAATACCCTTACAATCTCCCCCTTTTGGTATACGATGACAAACCGAGCTAGTGTCACATAGAAATATTATGATAAGCTCAGAACCTTGATTCCATATAAGATATTAAGATAGCTCCCCCATAATGTATGCACTTGGAGAATTTGCATTTGAATGCAAAGTGCACCATTTGTAAAATATGAGTAGCTCCCCCAATATCTTTAGGAAGCAAGCATGGTATAGACAAGTATATAACAAGATATAAGCAACAAGCATAATCATCCAACTTAGAGATTAACCATACAATAACTTGTCCACACACGAATTATTAAAAGTAGCAATGATTCCGGAAATGAAAACAAGCAAATAGCACAAGCCAAATAAGAAGCAAATAAAGTAGCAATGGCTTGTGCAAAACATCAACATCCATCCAGGAAACCCGTAATCCTAGACTCTACTCTCTTCTCCCCCTTTGGCATCGGAATACCAAAAAAGGCAGGAAAGAGCAGGAATGCTAGCATTCCCATCAATAGAACTCTTCCCCAGTAGGTGGGGACGCCTCTTCATCAGTATCTTCATTGTCTTCATCATCTCCATACCCATCAGATTCAAACCCAGCAGCATCAGGAGCAGGAGCAGTCCTAAACCTAGTCCTAGGAGGAGGAACACCATGTGAAGATCCACCATGAGCAAACAGGGATAGGTCAAAGTTCTGGAACATAGCATCCTCAATGGGAGGTGAAAGGACGATATATCGCCTAGAGGGGGTGAATAGGCGTTTAAAAACTCTTACGGATTTGGCTTGCAAGAATGCGGAATTAAACTAACGTTTATTTCACAAGCACAAACAACCCTAAATAAGCTAGGCTCAATTAAGTGCAACAACAACTAGAGCTAAGAAAGATAGGCACAATATATATATGAACAACAAGTGATAGCAAGATATAATAGATACTTCAAGCTCGATGGCTATCACAAGGAAAGTAAACTCGGGTATAGAAATAACCGAGGCACGCGGAGACGAAGATGTATTCCCGTGTTCCCTTCCTTTGCAAGAAGGTCACGTTTGGAGAGGTGGGGGTCCCACGAAGGATTCCCCAACGCCATGAAGGCTCACCTTCTTCTCCGAGCCAAACCCACGAAGGATAATGGCCCTTTCCTTATGGTTAGCTTTTGCTCCACTCCGGAGATGGCAAGCTCCAAAACCACTTCACAATCTCCACGAAGGAGAAGCCCGAGCCTCTTCACAATCTTTCTTGAAGAGATCACCGGAGCACCAACCACCAAGCCAACTAGGAGGTCTTCCTCCAAGAGTAACAAGTTCACGGTCTGTCACTCGAACTAATCGTGGTGGGGAGCTCAACACTATGCAATGATGCAAAGCAAGAACACTAGAGGTGTTCAGATCCTTCACACTCAAATCCCACAAAAGCAACAAATGCTAGGATGAGATTAGAGAGGAAGAACAAAGAGGAAATCAACAAATGACTCCAAGATCTAGATCCAAAGGGTTTCCCTCACTTAGAGCAGAAATGGATTGGTGAGGATTGTAGATCTAGATCTCCTCTCTTAGATCCCTCAAGAATGAGCAAGAATCATGGGGGGAATCAAGAGATAGGTCAAGTTCTTCAAAGTCAACAATGGAGGAGAGAGTGGAAGAACTTACATGGCCCAAGGTGGAAGAATGACTATTTATAGCCCAAGCCGAAATCTAACCGCTGGGGGGAAAAGTCGGGCTGAGAAAACTAGTCGTTTGAGGCAAAGTCGAGCAACCCGGCATACAGCTCGGTAGGACCGGACCAGGTGCCGGGAATTTCAGCAGCCTACTCGGCATGCCGGGCCAGAGGCCGAGCTACCCGGCAGCCCGGGCCAGAGGCCGGACTGACCAGGAGGCTGGGCCGGTCGGCACCATACCTGGTGGACCGAGCCAGATGCCGGCCCGCCCGGTAGCAGCACTCGGCATGTTGGGTTGTGTGCCGGACTGACCGGCAGCAGCACTCGGTAGGCCGGGCCAGAGACCGGATTTCGGGACCCCTGAAAAACCTTTTCTTTTTCTTTTAAATAGAAAATGCTGCCGAACTCCGATTGACATGAAACCAATTTTGTTGGAAAGATAACGACAAATAGAACCCCAATTTTGTTGGAAAAATAACGACAAATAGAACCCCAAATAGAACTCCGATTGACATGAAACCAATTTTATGGAGACTCCTCACAGGTTATTTTTAGATGATTCTAGAGTGGGAGTCTCCCACCGTCAAGAAACGGTGAAGGCGTCCAAACTCGAAAACGCAATAGAAGATGCATACGGATTCCGTTTTCGATAAACTTGGGCTTGTTGTAAAGCTAGCAACAAGCTCAAGAACCTCACACAAAGAAACACCAAGAATCAATAGGGATATGCAAAGTATGCAAAGGGTTGAGCTCCCTAACACGATGTGATCAAGTTACCCAACTGAAGACCCCTCTTGATAGTGCTGCTATCTATCCTATAATACGGTCTCCCAACAACCACCTTGAGAACGGTAAAAGGAAAACCTAGCAAGGCCATACCTTTGCCTTGCGCATCCCGCTTGGTCTTGATGATAACTCTTCAAGCCCCACTCAAGCCGGAATGCCTCACTTGATCATCGTTACTTTGTGAAGACACACAAATGCTCCCCCATACACCATGATGGGAAGGCTCCATTGATGCACATCTTCACATGTCCATTATCACCAAATGGATGGCAAGCTTCAAGCATATGATCCTCTTGAGATGCTCAACTTGAACTTGCCCAACTCAACCTTAATGACGATCACCACTTGATGTCATCCTCTCATGGGATATATGATATCTCCATTTTGATGCATGCCCATGGAAAGATACCTAACCCACATAGACAACAAAAGGGCACATATATGATGGGTTAGTTCATAAAGCATAATTGACAAGGCTTACCATACCACATGACTTCACGTGGCACATTCTTCATGCTTCATGTGTTGACCAAACTTGAATCTATTCTTCACTCTTTGTATTGGTCAACCTTGTATCTTCTCATGCTCTAACATACTATCTTGAGGTGTATAAAGAATTCTTCATTTGTTTGCATGCTCTAAATCTTAGTCAACCATAGCTCAACCTATGAGACTATCATGACACCGACTTAGAGCCATAACTTTAATTCTTCACTTGGAATCAAGGACTCAAGATCTTGATCATTCATTGCTTATCACATAAGCTAGAGCATGGGTAATATTGAGTTCCACATAGGAACTCCATCTTCATTTCTTCTTCTTGATCATATCACATATATATCTTCAAATCGATGATCTTGATACCAATACACTAGGTATATCTTTATCTTTATGGCATCCATACTTGAATCCAATACATGGAATACAAGTAGTACCTATGGAATATTCCTTCATATAAACTCAATGAAAAACATTAGTCCATAAGGGTTGTCACTAATTACCAAAACCACACATAGGGGAATATACCCTTACATGAGGCATCTCCCAAGTTGCAGCAATCACTGGCTCTAGTTCAGGACTAGGAGGAGGAACATGGTGGTTTCTTGCAGCCATGAATTCATTCTGGCGCCTCCTAGTCTCTTGATTCAGGGCGAGGCTTTGATGAGCCACATCATTGGTATTCCTACACATTTTCCATAGATTTGCCAAGAAGCGAGAGGCACCCCGCTTGGGGCGCATAGAGGAGCTGGAACTAGCAGCCGGGTCATGCATTTCCTTGGACCTGCGCTCCGAAGGCATCAACTCAGGGATTTCAGGTCCCCGTTGTGGAATCTTGAAAGGTTCCATCTTTATCACTTCATCTTTCCTATTGTAAGGAGGTGGCACCACAATATTGATAAGCTGCTGGATGTACTAAGCAAAGTTTGGAGTCATGCGATTGCGAACAGAGTGTATCAGTTCATTGTAGAGAAAGTCACAACCATCAATCCTCCTGACTTTTTTAGGACGGCAGTAGTACATGAGGTTAAGATGGTAGGATCACAATCACTCGAATCTCCAGACTTGCCGACTAGACTCTCACGGAATATCTTGGCTAGCACTTCGTAAGAGTAGTACATCCCTGAGATGAGTGGAGGAGCATGTGCAGGCTCAGGAGGGTAGTAGAATGCAATGTTACCGTGAGTGAATGGGTCCTCAGTGTGGATCTGAAAGCCACGAGCACGGTCTCCACCAAGTCTCATTGCATTACAAAAGTCATTGTAGTTGCAGGAATACTGCTCCATCCCAGTCATCCAAGTCATAGTGCGATCAGGGTCATCATGGAAGTAGATTGTGCAGTGGAACTGACGGACAAGGACCGGGCAATACTCCCCGATATTGTCAGAGTTGCCAGGCTTCAAGCACACAAGATCAAGAAGTCCCATCTTCTGCAAAGTGTCAACCACAAAGCGGTAATCAGTGGCACTGAACATGAGGAGCTCTTCCCTGTTGATGGCCCTAGGCTGCACAAAGGTGCCATTCCTCATGAGCTCTGGACAGCTGTAGAAGTCATCCCAGAAGCAAGCCTGAGTCTTGGTCCAGAATTCCCTGTCACCACCGGTGTAGGTTCTTTTCTCGAAACGATAGGGATTTTCCTCTCCGAGTCTCCTCCAACCAGCAATTTGAATTGTACCAGTATTGAAATTTGGCTGTTTCTCCACAAGATCATCATCTTGAACTGTATCTTTGCCTTTCCTCTTTTTCCTTGTTGTCTTGCTCCGACCTCCAGCGGAACTGCCCGGACCACTGCTCTGAGCTGCTTTGCTAGGCACACGAGAGCTTGTACGGCACCCCGGGGGGCTCTCATTCTTGCCCTTCTTGGTAGCAACACGGTTGCCATCACTAGAATCACCTGTGAATGAGCAAATAATGGGGGGGATAGCAGTGGGATAAGTGTACATGTCATCAGGAATAAGGAGGCCAAAAGTATAATATGTATACAAGTGTTTTGATGAAATTACACAAAAACCTAGGCGAGTCGGTGCATCGGCCGGTAGCACCGGGCTGTAGACCGGACCAGCCGGTCAGGCAGCCTGTCTGCGGGCTACACGCCGGCTTGGCCGGTGTATGAGCCGGCACACCGGGCCGTGGGCTGGGCTGTGATAATTACTTATGAACTTCCAGAAATTAGACACAAGTTCATGCAAAAACTCATATACTTGTACACATATTATAGCAATATAGAGTGAATCCCATGAATTGAGGTGTATGGCATTCTAATGGCACAAGGTACTAAGCCTAACCCTAACCCTAGATTCTCAAATCCATAAAAAATGGAGCAATAGGCAAGGGGATACAAGACATAGGGGGTGAGGAGGGGAATTACCCGAAGACATTGCTCTCCTTGCTCAATAGAGCAAGAAAATCTTCAAGGGAAGGTTTGGTGAGCAAAATCCCAAGAACTCCAAAACCGGCTTGAGAGGGACCAAATCCCTTGGTGGAGATCCTCTAAAGGGCCCGATCTATGGTGGAGTGGAGTATGGGGAGAATCTAGTGGTGTGAATGCCCTAGGGGATGGAGGAGAGGTAGGGAGGCATCAATGGTAGAGGTGGTTGAAGGGGAGAATGAGGAAGAAACCCCAAGGGTATCCCTCAATCCCCACTTAAGCTGTCGACGGCCGGTGGCTGGGCCGGTACCACCGGGTCAGGCACCGGGCCTGGAAATTATTAGCCCCCTTTTGTATTTTCTTTATGGGAAAGTTTTTTGAATATTCAGAAGATGACATGTACAATATAGATAGATAGATGTTTGATAAGAGGAGCATAGATATGGGGTAGGAACACAAGTTTTTCTAGGCATACCCATTGGAGTGAAATCCAAACAAGATGTAAATAGCAATAATGGGCATGATTCGAAATATGTCAAGAATCACAAATCATTTTAGAATAATTTTGCACTAAGATCAATTAGCCTCGTAGGATGAAATTACTAGATAAGTGAGGCTACTGAGTGGCGGGGGATTACTCCCCTATGCTAAAGCACAAATGTCATGAGACCTCGAAGAGACATGCTTGGGTCCATATTTTGACATTGGGTCTATTTATGTTGCACACATAGGTATGCATCATACCAAGAGTGGAAGATGACTATCCCCATATGTGCTGCACAACCAAGCTAGATAGCAAGTTAAAAACAAGAATGTAGTGCAAGAAGTTGTTCAATCTAAGTTGTTAGGATCAATAATACCAAGTTCTCCTCTCAAGTTCACAAACCGGGCTTCATCCAAAGGCTTAGTGAAAATATCCACCAATTGGTACATTGATCCCACATGAGTTAGCTCAATGTCCCGGTTGGCAACATGGTCACGTAGGAAGTGATGTCGAATGTCAATATGTTTTGTGCGGCAATGTTGAACTGGGTTGTTGGCGATCTTTATTGCACTTTTGTTGTCACATAGAGAGGCACCGTACAAAGAGACACACCATAGTTTTTCAAGGTTTGCTTCATCCACAACAACTGAGTGCAATAAGATGCCGTTGAAATGTATTCAACTTCGGCGGTGGATAGGGAAGTGGAGTTTTGTTTCTTAGATGACCAACTCACCAATGACCGGCCAATAAATTGACAAGCCCCAGAGGTAGACTTCCGGTCAACCTTATCACCAGCCCAATCGGAATCTAAGTATCCTATGAGTTCAAAGGTTGACCCCTTTGGATACCACAACCCGAGAGTAGGAGTAAGAACAAGGTATCTTAAAATCCGTTTGACCGCCACCAAGTGGCTCTCCTTAGGAGCAGATTGAAAACGAGCACACATCCTGACACTTAACATGATATCCGGCCTGGAAGAACAAAGGTAGAGCAAGGATCCAATCATGGACCGGTATACCTTTTTATCCACATCCTTTTCACCATCACATGAGCCAAGCTGCCCCTTTACGGGCATGAGTGTCTTCATTGGGCTTGCTTTGGTCATGTTAAACTTCTTGAGCATGTCCTTCACCTATTTTTCTTGGGATTTGAAGGTGCCTTTTGCAAGTTGCCTCACTTGGAAGCCTAAAAAGAACTTCAACTCCCCCATAATGGACATCTCAAATCTCCTAATCATCGATAGCTCAAAAGCTTTGTTATGATTAGGGTTAGTTCCACCAAATATAATATCATCAACATATATTTGACACAAAAATAGGCCACCCCCTTTAACCCGCTTGGTGAAAAGGGTGGAATCGATCGTACCCATGCTAAACCCATCCTTTAGTAAGATATCCCTAAGGTACTCATACCAAGCACGTGGAGCTTGCTTGAGATCGTAGAGTTCCTTATGGAGTAAATACACATGGTTGGGATGGCATGGATCTTCGAAACCCGGGGTTGAGCCACATATGCAGTTTCTTTTAGGGGACCATTCAAAAATGCACCTTAAACATCCATTTGATATAGCTTGAAATTATGAACAGATGCAAATGCAAGCAAAAGACGAATAGCTTCGAGACGGGCAATCAGCGCAAAGGTGTCCTCATAGTCCATACCTTCGATTTGAACAAACCCTTGCGCCACTAACCTTGCTTTATTTCTTATGACAATGTCATTCTCGTCTTGCTTGTTCTTGAACACCCATTTGGTCCCAATGACATTGATGCGATGATCTTTGGGTCTCTCAACTAGAGACCATACTTCATTGCGAGTGAAACATTCCAATTATTCTTGGATGGCAATTACCCAATCCGGATCAACCAAGGCTTCATGTACCTTGAGTGGCTCAAAACTAGACACAAAAGCATGATGTTGACAATAAATGCTAAGTAATGCATGGTGTCTACGAGTTACCACTCCTCTTGAGATGCTACCAAGGACTTGATCTACTTTCATGTCACTTGCCCTTGAAGCAACCTTGATCTTCTGAATGGTTCCTTCATGATCAATAAATTCATCTCTAGCTAGTTCTTGATCATGAGGGACAACTTGAGCTCGACCATGGGATGATGATGATTCTTGATGAGCATCATGGTCTTGCTCAGGGGTATGAGGATTTTCTTCTTGTTCTTCGGAATGCGGCTCATCTTGAGTAGAGGATGAATCTTGGGCTGCACTTGGTGGTTCAGCTTGAGTTGAGCAAGGCTCCACTTGGGCTGAGCTTGAGGCCTCTATTCCACCATCTTGATCATTAGGATGAACCTCTGTGGGCCGGATGAGCTCAATGCCCATAATCTTGATGGCATTAGAAGGATCATCATCACCCGCAGCACATGGAACAACTTGCTCCACTTGGGAGCCATTATCCTCCAAGAACACCACATCACAAGATACTTCAATAGTCTCACTGGACTTGTTGTAGTATCTATAGGCGTGGGAGTTCTCCGCATATCCAACAAATGTACCCTCTATAGTTCTAGTTTCAAATTTACCAAGCTTCTCTTTATTGTTTTTAACAAGACATTTGCATCCAAAGACACGAATGTACATGACATTAGGCTTGTTACCTGTGAGAAGCTCGTATGGAGTTTTATTATGCAGGGGATGGAGGAAGAGCCGGTTGGAGTAGTAGACAGCTGTAGAGATGGCTTCTCCCCAAAAGTTATGGGGTGACTTGAATTCACTCAACATGGTTCTTGCCATCTCAATAATACTCCCGTTCTTCCTTTCAACAACACCATTTTGCTGAGGGGTATATGGAGCTGAAAACTCATGCTTGATGCCCTCATCATCAACAAACGCTTGCATAGTGTAGTTCTTGAACTCGGTGCCATTGTCGGTCCTTATCACCTTGATCTCAGATTCATACATTCGTCGAGCCTTCTTGGCGAAGATGATGAACTCTCTATAGGTCTCATCCTTAGACTTAAGGAGAAAGACCCAAGAGTATCTTGAGTAATCATCAACAATGACCAGTCCATATTTACTCCCACCAAGAGTATCATAATGAGATAGCCCAAAGAGATCCAAGTGAAGGAGCTCCAGAGGCCTAGAAGTGGTGACGATACTCTTGATAGGATGACTCTTCTTTAGTTGCTTTCCATTGCACTGCCCACACGATCTTTCTCAAAGGAAATGTCGGTTAGTCCAATAATGTGCTCACCCTTTAGGAGTTGTTTAAGATTTCTCATGTTGACATGACCAAGGCAGCGGTGCCACAACCAACTTTCGTCATGTTTGGCCATTAGACATGTGGGGAGAGAAGGGCTCTCTTTCGAGAGGTCAACCACGTAAAGGTTGTTGTCCACATATCCAACAAGGACCAATTTGAGATTATCACTCCTAAAGACTTTCACACAATAATTAGTAAAATAGGAATTATAGCCGGCATCTGCAAGATGATAAATAGAAAGAAGATTGTAGCCAAGGGATTCAACATACATGACCGTCTCAAGGCACAAGTCCTTAGAGATTGCCACCTTGCCATACCCAAGTACCTTTCCCTTTGAGTTTTCACCAAAGGTGATGCTTGACTTTTTGTTAACATCCTCTATGAATTGGTCAAGCACACCTCTTCCTCCGGTCATATGATTGCATTGTCAAACACCCATTTTGGATCACCAGAGGAATACCCCTACAAAACCAAGTAGAGGTTTTAGGAACCCATCGATTAATGGGTTCCTTTGTAATGGCAACAAGATACTTTGGTACCCAAATTGAGTACCCTCTATAAGCATAGACATTACGAGGGCCAACATATTCAGCATAAACATCACCATAATAATCTACAAATAAAGCATATTGATTGTTAGGTCCCGTGCGGTCACCACTAGTGGCTTTGCCCTTTGGGGCTATGCCATCATTAGTGACCTTCTTGTTCTTTTCTTGAGCGGGCATCTCCTTCTTGTAGTTGTTTGATCTTCTTGGGAGCATAACCAAGTCCATACTTCTCATTGTTTGACCTTTTCTTACTCAAAAAGTCATCCAATCCCATCTTATTCTTGGAGGTGGTGAACTTGGCCAGTTCCTTTGTCAACCTAGCATTTTCTTCAAGAATAGTTGCTTGTTCACAAGCCGAGTCATTTGGATAATAGTTGAGACCATATTTGGTTACCAAAGATTCAAGATATTCATTGGTCAAACGAACATGTTCCTCGACAAGTTTAGCATGTTCACAAGTAAATGAGGTAGAGGAACTTGCAACATTTTCAGCAATAGTGGGATCATTCAATGACCCAAGAGCCTTCTTATATGTATCTTAGAGTAGGTCATGGCTCTCTCAAAGTTTCTTGAGCTCATCCTTAGCAAGCTTGTTAGCCTTTTCAAGATGGTCAAGATCCTTAGTGAGAGAAGCATGAGCAACTTCAAGCTCCTTCTTTGAAGCATCCAGCTATTGGGCCATTAATTGAGCCTTTTCAATAGTTTCTAGGTCCTTAATTTTATCTAGTTCAAATGTTTCAACTAGTTGCTTAAGGCCTTGAGATATGCACCTTTCATTTTTTAGCTCTTGTCTTAGGAGATTGAATCTCCGTTTCCCATCTTTCATATGAGATTCTAATTCATCAATGGACTCGTCCCTTTCATTGAGGGAGTCCATCAAGAAATCGAACTTGACAAGAGCATCACCACGAAGAGTGCATCTAACTTTGAAAATACCCTTAAGAACAACCTCTTCATCTTGATTATCAGTTTAATCATCATCAAGAGTGCTAGATAAAGAAGGTGGGGATTGTAGGATAACGTTGCATAGAAAACAAAAAATTTCCTACCGCAAACACGCAATCCAAGCCAAGATGCAATCTAGAAGACGGTAACAACGAGGGGGTATCGAGTCTCACCCTTGAAGAGATTCCAAAGCCTACAAGATGAGGCTCTTGTTGCTGCGGTAGACGTTCACTTGCCGCTTGCAAAAGCGCGTAGAAGATCTTGATCACGATCGCTTCCGGTGCCACGAACGGGCAGCACCTCCGTACTCGGTCACACGTTCGGTTGTTGATGAAGACGATGTCCACCTCCCCGTTCCAGCGGGCAGTGGAAGTAGTAGCTCCTCTTGAATCCGACAGCACGATGGCGTGGTGTCGGTGGTGGTGGAGAAATCTGGCGGAGCTTCGCTTAAGCGTGCGGGATATGGTGGAGGAGAGAGGCCGCTAGGGTTTGGGGAGAGGGGCGCCGGCTAGGGCACCCTTGAGGGGTGCGGCCATGGTGGTGGATTGAGTGGCCAGCCAGCCCCTCTCTCCCCCTCTTTATATAGGTGGAGGCCCCAAGGTTTAGGTCAAAGAGTCCGAATAAGACCCCAACAAAACCTTCCAAGTGTCCAAACCTAGGGGGAGTGGGACTCCCCCCTTTCCTTGGTGGGGTGGCCGGCCACCATGGTGGGGAGTCCACTTGGGACTCCTCCTCCCTTAGGTTGGCCGGCCAAGGTGGGTGGAGTCTCTCTGGGACTCCACCTTCCATCCTTATTTCTTCCGGTCTTTTCTAGAACCTTCTAGAACCTTCCGTAGAACCTTCCGGATCATTTTAATTCACATAAAATGACATCCTATATATGAATCTTATTCTCCGGACCATTCCGGAACTCCTCGTGATGTCCGGGATCTCATCCGGGACTCCGAACAAATATTCGAACTCCATTCCATATTCAAGTACTACCATTTCAACATCCAACTTTAAGTGTGTCACCCTACGGTTCGTGAATTATGCGGACATGGTTGAGTACTCACTCCGACCAATAACCAATAGTGGGATCTGGAGATCCATAATGGCTCCCACATATTCAATGATGTCTTTAGTGATTGAATGAACCATTCACATACGATACCAATTCCCTTTGTCATGCGATATTTTACTTGTCCGAGGTTTGATCTTCGGTATCACTCTATACCTTGTTCAACCTCGTCTCCTGACAAGTACTCTTTACTCGTACTGTGGTATGTGGTCTCTTATGAACTTATTCATATGCTTGCAAGACATTAGACGACATTCCACCGAGAGGGCCCAGAGTATATCTATCCGTCATCGGGATGGACAAATCCCACTGTTGATCCATATGCTTCAACTCATACTTTCCGGATACTTAATCCCACCTTTATAACCACCCATTTACGCAGTGGCGTTTGGTGTAATCAAAGTACCTTTCCGGTATAAGTGATTTACATGATCTCATGGTCATAAGGACTAGGTAACTATGTAACGAAAGCTTATAGCAAATAACTTAATGACGAGATCTTATGCTACGCTTAATTGGGTGTGTCCATTACATCATTCATACAATGACATAACCTTGTTATTAATAACATCCAATGTTCATGATTATGAAACTAATCATCCATTAATCAACAAGCTAGTTTAAGAGGCATACTAGGGACTTCTTGTTTGTCTACATATCACACATGTACTAATGTTTCGGTTAATACAATTATAGCATGATATATAAACATTTATCATAAACATAAAGATATAAATAATAACCACTTTATTATTGCCTCTAGGGCATATCTCCTTCAGTCTCCCACTTGCACTAGAGTCAATAATCTAGTTTACATTTGTAAAGATATAACACCTTGGCCTTCCGGTGCTTTATCATGTATTGCTCACGGGAGAGGTTTTTAGTCAACGGATCTGACACGCTGAGAAACGTATGTATTTTGTAATTCATTTGCGTCTCAACGCATCACTCATTTTCAAATGAGTCGGCATTAAATATGTTTGATCTTCTGGTGGAACCTTAATTCCGCTGTCTGAAATATGTCACTAATATTGTCACACACAATATAGCTTCAAAATTCTGACTCTGTCGGAACTACACCAAGTTCTCAAAGAACCTCTTGACTTTAACATCCTTTGTCATTTGTCAAAACAATGACATATTCTGCCTTCTTTTGTAGAATCCGTCACAGTATTTAGAACTCTTCTAAATCTAGCATAGACAACTTCTAGCTCATTGTGCTACTTTTTAAAACAACACTTAGTCTAATTTGAGATTGAAATTTTATTTTTATATGTGACAAAACAAATATCGGTGTAATCACCTTACAGCGATTTGTTTGTCATTTCTCCATACAAAACTATATATATATCCTTGGTTCTTCTAAAGTACTCAAGGATATTCTTACTGTCGTCCAATGATCATCTCATGAATCATTCCGGTATATGCTCATAACATTTTAGAGCACAAGATATCTGATTTTGTACATATTATTCGTGATCTAAAATCACTCATGTGTTTTTACTCATCGAGTGTCAGATACACTCAAGTCTTGTTAAACCTTCACATGACAAGAACATTTTCTTAATATTTCTATATTGAACTATTTCAATATCCATTCTATGTACTTTGAATTAAACTTATTATGTGTTTCAATCTATCTTCATAGATCTTGACACTAAATATGTTTTAGTCCATATCCTTTCATTGAAGTTAATTTTCAATGAAACATTTTAATCAAGTATATAATTACATTATTTATAACCAACTATATGTCATCTACATAAAGTATTATAAATATGTCTCAGCGCTCCCACTTAATTTCTTGCAAATGCAAGCCTCTTCATCGTCTCTGATGAAATCAAAAACTCTTTGACTATTTCATCCAGTGAAGATTCAAACTCCGCTATACTTACTTCATCAAATTGAAGTTTGTATACCTATCTAGTATTCCACGGACCAGCAAAACTCTTGGTTGTATCTTGTATACACCTTTAATACATACTTCTGATAAGTAATGTATTTTGCCATCCTACTAGCATATCTCATAAAAGAAATATGTAGTGATTACTAGAATAATCCACATAGACTATAAGCATTGCTACGGAAGATCTAATCTTATCGTAGTCAACTCTTTTAACTTTGTCGTAAACAACTTTTCGACAAGTTGAACTTCTTAAAGGATATTCCATCCAAGTCCATCAATTTTATAGATCCATTTACTTTCAAAAAGTATTTATCTATCTTGGATTTCATGGCATATAGCCATTTTTACGGAGTCAGGGCCCATCATAACTTCTTTGTTTGTAGTTGGTTTATCATTGTTCAAAATCAATCCTTTGTTCACAAATCATTTATTTGATCACAAAGTAAACCATACCTAAAAGGTTCAATATGTACTTCGATCTCCATGGCTAAAACACTTTGTAGTCATGGGAGCCATGTTCATCATGGTCGCTTCCGGAACCAATTTCCGATGCTGCGCTACTCTGATCATTATGCTCAGGTTCATAAACCTTATCAAGTTCTATTGTCCTCCCACTCAAATATTTCGCTAGAAAACAATTTCTTGGAAATAAGCAAGTAACATTAACAAACACTTTTGTCGTTTACTTCATAGTGGAAAAAAATTCCCAAACAATTCTTTGGGATAACCAACAAAGACATTTATCCGATTTTGGTTGTAAACTATTAGACCAAAATTTAAAGAAAGGACTATTAGGGTTTATACCCATGCCATAACTTGTATGGTGTCATTTCAACGGATCATGATGATGCTCTATTCAGTGTAAAAGCGGTAGTCACTAAAGCATAATCCACAAAAATATAATGGCGTCATAATATTTTATCTCATCATTAATCCAACAAGTTTTGGATACATCTCTCGGATACTATATCATCATTATGATACTCCAAGAAATGTGAGTTGTAGAACAATTTCATGACTCTCTTAGATGTTCGCTAAAACTCATAATTCAAATATTTTCACCATGATCCAATCATAGATATTTGATTTTTTTATTACGATGATTTCTACTTCATGCTGAAATTTATTTGAATCCATTCAAATGTTTCAAACTTCTTCCTTATTGTATATATCCACATATATATACTCAATTCATTGTTGAAAGTTTTCATGAAGTAGAAGAATCTCCCGCACACAACTATGCCCAGTGAACCACATACATCATCATGTATTTTTCACTAAGTTAGTTGCCCGTTCAACTCTTGGCCTATGAACGGCATTTTAATCATTTCTCTTTAGAAAAGATTTGCAAGCGCCAAATGATTCAAAAATCAAATGACTCCAAAATCCATTTGCATGGAGTTCCTTCATGCGTTCCTTTCTAACATGACCTAAATGGCGGTTCCACAAATAAGTGGAATTCAAATCATTTGCCTTATGGCATTTTAGCGTCAGTGTTATGTATGTGTGTTTCACCATTAAGATTTATAATAACTTATCCATCATATATGGAGTAATGTCATAATTTGAACAACTCATTGTTTTCATTTGACCAGAGCAAAATAACAATTATTAAGTTCTTTATTATAAATTCTAAGGGCTAGATAGAATGCCAACGACGAACATAATAACACTTTATTTTGTTCCAGACGTGCATTTCTATCATATTCCTTGTCAGTCACTTAGGCCATTGTATTCTTGTATTGCGTTGTTTTGTATGACACTTCATACCAACCAATATAGTAATAATACCCAAGAATTTCATAGTGTGACCTAACTAGGAATACAACCATAACATGTATATCATTTATATACACCTGAGCTAGACTTTCTAGTCTTTTCTTTCTTTCTGCCAAAATATCTTTTGCAGTTTCTCTTTTAGCTTTCCTCATTATTCAGAAAAACACTTCAACATTAATAACTTCTAGGTTTGTTGGTCTAATACCAATAACCTTGAGGTTCTTATTTTGAAGTTGATCATCATATGATCAAAGTGTTCTAGATTTCACTATTAGTAACTTTGTAATATGATGAACAATTTCACTCATAATTTTATCCATCAATTCATGACAACTTTCTGAGACCATGTCTGTACATGCTAGGCTCATAAAGTTTAACCTTAGTATTTGCATGTGCAAATCTGGCTTGCACCCGTTGTAAGCACACGTAGAATCTATAACACCCGATCATCACGTGATGCTTCGATACGACGAGTCTTAGCAACGGTGCATACTAAGGATGATAACTTCATGGATATGCGAATATTATTAGTGCCCCAATATTTGGAGGATTGTGATGCCCGGCGTCTTCAACCTTCATACATTCTCATAAAACTTATGAGTTTATGTAGTCTCACCAAATTTATATTCTATCATCTTGCAATAAGGTCTTAGATATCACATATATCTCATACCTTGATTATTTCTGAAAACTAAATTTTCAGCTCCTTACTTTTCAAACAGATTTGAACTTCAAGTTTCACGGAGACAAGATAACTTTAGGTACTAATTGAAACCATAGTTTTTTGAATCAACAATGTGAGGTTTACTAAAAGTTTGCAATAGGACTTAATTAATTCTTGATTCTTTAACAATACGGTACCAATCCGTAAAGTTTCTTGTCAGATTTTAACAGTATTTCTATCTCAATTACAAGACTAGCGCATAGTACAAAATAGTAGTAAACGGATGCCAATACTACAAAATTAATTCAAAATACTACTCAGACTATGTTTATGATAATTAGTTCATGTTTTAATCTAATTACTAATGAACTCCCACTTAATACAACATCCCTCATAGTTGTTAAGTGGTACACGATCCAAATTCACTACACCAAAAACCGATCATCACGTGAGATGATGTAGCTTCAATGGTGAACATCAACATGTTGATCACATCATCCATATGACTCGTGTTCAACCTTTCGGTTTCCGTTGTCCCGAGGCCATGTCTGTACATGCTAGGCTCGTCAAGCAAACCCAAGTATTCCGCGTGTGCAACATGGCTTACACCCGTTGTATGTGAATCGTTGAATCTATCACATCCGATCATCACGAGATGCTTTGAAACGACGAACTGTTACAACGGTGCATACGAGGGGAGAACACTTTATTATCTTGATATTAATGTGAGGGATCATCTTATAATGCTACCGTCGCGATCTAAGCAAAATAAGATGCATAAAGGATTAACATCACATGCAGTTCATATGTGATATGATATGGCCCTTTAGTCTTTACGCCTTCGATCTTCATCTCCAAAGCACGGACATGATCTCCATCATCGTCGGCGTAGCGTCAAGGTTCATGGCGCCGTCTTCATGGTTGTTCACCTCATGAAGCAACTATTACAACTACTTTGAAATACTACTCAACATGAAATTTAAAGACAACCATAAGGCTCCTGCCGGTTGCCACAATACAATAATGATCATCTCATACGTATTCATCATCACATTATGGCCATATCACATCACCAAACCCTGCAAAAACAAGTTAGACGTCTCTAATTTGGTTTGCATATTTTACGTGGTTTAGGGTTTTCGAGTAAGATCTAATCTACCTACGAACATGAACCACAACGGTGATACTAGTGTTGTCAATAGAAGAGTAAATTGAATCTTCACTATAGTAGGAGAGACAGACACCCGCAAAGCCTCTTATGCAATACAAGTTGCATGTCGAACGAGGAACAAGTCTCATGAACGCGGTCATGTAAAGTTAGTCCGGGCCGCTTCATCCCACTATGCCACAAAGATGCAAAGTACTCAAACTAAAGATAACAAGAGCATCAACGCCCACAAAACCATTGTGTTCTACTCGTGTAACCATCTATGCATAGACACGGCTCTGATACCACTGTAGGATAACGTTGCATAGAAAACAAAAAATTTCCTACCGCAAACACGCAATCCAAGCCAAGATGCAATCTAGAAGACGGTAACAACGAGGGGGTATCGAGTCTCACCCTTGAAGAGATTCCAAAGCCTACAAGATGAGGCTCTTGTTGCTGCGGTAGACGTTCACTTGCCGCTTGCAAAAGCGCGTAGAAGATCTTGATCACGATCGCTTCCGGCGCCACGAACGGGCAGCACCTCTGTACTCGGTCACA
This sequence comes from Lolium perenne, assembly GCF_019359855.2. Lineage (NCBI taxonomy): Eukaryota > Viridiplantae > Streptophyta > Magnoliopsida > Poales > Poaceae > Lolium > Lolium perenne. The sequence goes on from NC_067245.2 coordinate 312,379,849, forward strand.
CGTTCGGTTGTTGATGAAGACGACGTCCACCTCCCCGTTCCAGCGGGCAGCGGAAGTAGTAGCTCCTCTTGAATCCGACAGCACGATGGCGTGGTGTCGGTGGTGGTGGAGAAATCCGGCGGAGCTTCGCTTAAGCGTGCGGGATATGGTGGAGGAGAGAGGCCGCTAGGGTTTGGGGAGAGGGGCGCCGGCTAGGGCACCCTTGAGGGGTGCGGCCATGGTGGTGGCTTGAGTGGCCGGCCAGCCCCTCTCTCCCCCTCTTTATATAGGTGGAGGCCCCAAGGTTTAGGTCAAAGAGTCCGAATAAGACCCCAACAAAACCTTCCAAGTGTCCAAACCTAGGGGGAGTGGGACTCCCCCCTTTCCTTGGTGGGGTGGCCAGCCACCATGGTGGGGAGTCCACTTGGGACTCCTCCTCCCTTAGGTTGGCCGGCCAAGGTGGGTGGAGTCTCTCTGGGACTCCACCTTCCATCCTTATTTCTTCCGGACTTTTCTAGAACCTTCTAGAACCTTCTGTAGAACCTTCCGGATCATTTTAATTCACATAAAATGACATCCTATATATGAATCTTATTCTCCGGACCATTCCGGAACTCCTCGTGATGTCCGGGATCTCATCCGGGACTCCGAACAAATATTCGAACTCCATTCCATATTCAAGTACTACCATTTCAACATCCAACTTTAAGTGTGTCACCCTACAGTTCGTGAATTATGCGGACATGGTTGAGTACTCACTCCGACCAATAACCAATAGTGGGATCTGGAGATCCATAATGGCTCCCACATATTCAACGATGACTTTAGTGATCGAATGAACCATTCACATACGATACCAATTCCCTTTGTCACGCGATATTTTACTTGTCCGAGGTTTGATCTTCGGTATCACTCTATACCTTGTTCAACCTCGTCTCCTGACAAGTACTCTTTACTCGTACTGTGGTATGTGGTCTCTTATGAACTTATTCATATGCTTGCAAGACATTAGACGACATTCCACCGAGAGGGCCCAGAGTATATCTATCTGTCATCGGGATGGACAAATCCCACTGTTGATCCATATGCTTCAACTCATACTTTCCGGATACTTAATCCCACCTTTATAACCACCCATTTACGCAGTGGCGTTTGGTGTAATCAAAGTACCTTTCCGGTATAAGTGATTTACATGATCTCATGGTCATAAGGACTAGGTAACTATGTATCGAAAGCTTATAGCAAATAACTTAATGACGAGATCTTATGCTACGCTTAATTGGGTGTGTCCATTACATCATTCATACAATGACATAACCTTGTTATTAATAACATCCAATGTTCATGATTATGAAACTAATCATCCATTAATCAACAAGCTAGTTTAAGAGGCATACTAGGGACTTCTTGTTTGTCTACATATCACACATGTACTAATGTTTCGGTTAATACAATTATAGCATGATATATAAACATTTATCATAAACATAAAGATATAAATAATAACCACTTTATTATTGCCTCTAGGGCATATCTCCTTCAGGGATTCCATTACCTTTCCTTCCCTTGCCATAATACAAGAGCCAACGATCGTAGAGGAGGAAGAGTCATCGGAGTCATCATCATGAGTCGTTCTTGCCATGAAGGAAGAACCAATAACATTTGGAGTTGAAGACTCCGTGGAATAATACTTGGAGTAATCTTATGTGAAGAGTGACCCAGGTTCGGAGAAAGCCAAACCAGCCACTCCAGCCTCCTTCTCCTCATCTTCTCCCTCTTCATCAGAAATGTACTTAGTACCAACAAATGCTCTTTCCTTGTTCTTCTTGTATCGCTCATTGATTGGGTTTGGCTTCAATCTTGGCTTGACACCTTTTACAAATCTTGGCTTGTCCACCCTCTTCTCATAAGGGCACTCATTTGCAAAGTGATTATCTTCATCACAGTTACAGCACGTTCTCTTATTCTCATTGGAGGAGATTGGGAACTTCTTCTTGTATTTCTTGACAAATAAAGCAAAATCTGTGCCAATGTCACTAGTTGAGGTCATCTCCTATTCTTCTTCGATCTGATAGACTTCTTCCCTTTCTTGGTCTGCCATGGCCTTCAAAGCAAGGTTGTGGTGATGGGATTCGTAGCATAGAAAACAAAAAATTTCCTACCGCAAGAACGAAAAACAAGCCAAGATGCAATCTAGAAGATGGTAGCAACGAGAAGATCATTAGACTAACCCTCGAAGATTTCCAAAGCCTACGAGATTAGATCTCGTTGTTGATGTAGTTGATCACTTGCCGCTTTCGAAAGCGCGTAGACGATCTTGACGGTGCCACAGTCGGGCAGCACCTCCGTACTCGGTCACACGTTCGGTGTTGATGATGACGTCCTTCTCTCTGTTCCAGCGGGCAGCGGAAGTAGTAGATCCTCCTCGGAATCCCGCTAGCACGACGGCGTGGTGGCGGTGGTGGTGGAGAAATCCTGCAGGGCTTCGCCGTAGCCGTGCAAGAGGGAGGAGGAGGAAGGGTGGCTAGGGTTTGGGGAGAGGGGGGCAAGGGCTGCGACTTGTGCACCTCTTGGGGCTCCCCTTGCCCTCCTTTTATAGGTGGAAAAGGTCATTGGGTCGTCCAAGACCTGCCCCCAAAGTTTGGGAGAGTTTCGGTAGGTTTCTGTCAGCCGAAACCTACCAGAACTAGGACTCTTTTGCCAAATCCGAATCTGCTTTAGGGGAAACTTCTTAACCCTTAAGGAAAACATGGATACACCTATTATGGAACCCTATGGAGACAGCCCGGGTCGTCCCGGACACTTCCGGAACCTTCCACAACATTCCGGACTATTCCGGTCCTTCCAAAACCTTCTAGAAGCTCCGGTCAAAACACCAGACTTTTTCCGAACCCCGGAAAACCATATATGAATCTTATTCTCCGGACCATTCCGGACCTCCTCGTGATGTCCTGGATCCCATCCGAGACTCCGAACAAACATTCGAACTCCATTCCACATCTACTTAAAACGACATCAAACCTTAAGTGTGTCACCCTACGGTTCGTGAACTATGCAGACATGGTCAAGACTCTTCTCCGACGAATAACCAATAGCAGGATCTGGAGATCCATAATGGCTCCCACATATTCAACGATAACTTAATGATCGATTGAACCATTTACATACGATACCGATTCCTTTTGTCACGCGATATTTTACTTGTCCGAGGTTTGATCATCGGTATCTCTATACCTCGTTCAACCTCGTCTCCGACAAGTACTCTTTACTCGTACCGTGATATGTCATCTCTTATGAACCATTCATATGCTTGCAAGCTAATTAGACGACATTCCACCGAGAGGGCCCAGAGTATATCTATCCGTCATCGGGATGGACAAAATCCCACTCTTGATCCATATGCCTCAACTCATACTTTCCGAATACTTAATCCCACCTTTATAACCACCCATTTACGCAGTGGCGTTTGATGTAATCAAAGTACCCTTCCGGCATAAGTGATTTACATGATCTCATGGTCGAAGGACTAGGTAACTATGTATCGAAAGCTTATAGCAAATGAACTTAATGACGTGATCTTATGCTACGCTTAATTGGGTGTGTCCATTACATCATTCATCAATGACATAACCTTGTTATTAATAACATCCAATGTTCATGATCACGAAACCATGATCATCTATTAATCAACAAGCTAGTTATACAAGAGGCTTACTAGGGACTCCTTGTTGTTCACATAACACACATGTATCAATGTTTCGGTTAATACAATTATAGCATGGTATGCAAACATTTATCATAAACACAAAGATATATTATAATAATCATTTTATTATTGCCTCTTGGGCATATCTCCAACAGTCTCCCACTTCCACTAGAGTCAATAATCTAGTTTACATTCGTAAAGATATAACACCTTGGCCTTCTGGTGCTTTATCATGTTTTTCTTACGGGAGAGGTTTTAGTGAACGAATCTGACATGCTCAGAAACGTATGTATTTTGCAATTCATTTGCGTCTTCACGCATCACTCATTTTCGAAATGAGTCGGCATTAAATATGTTTGGTCTTCTGGTGGAATCTTAATTCCATGGTCTGAAATATGTCACTAATATTGTCATACACAATATAGCTTCAAAGTTCTGACACTATCGGAACTACACCAAGTTCTCAAAGAACTCCTCGACTTAAAACATCCTCAGTCACTGTCAAAACAATGACATACTCTGCCTTCGTTTGTAGAATCTATCACAATATTTAGAACTCATCTAAATCTAGCATAGACAACTTCTAGCTCATTGTGCTACCTTTTAAACAACACTTAGCCTAATTGAGATTGAAATTTTTATTTTTATATGTGACCAAACTAATATCGGTGCAACACCTTACAGTGATTTGTTTGTCATTTCCCATACAAAACTAATATCCTTGGTTCTTCTAAAGCACTCAGGGATATTCTTTACTGTTTGATCAATGATCATCACATGAATCATTCTGGTACATGCTCATAACACTTTAGAGCACAGGATATCTTATTGTGTACATATTAATCGTGATCTGAAATCACTCATGTGTTTTTACTCATTGAGTGTCAGATACACTCAAGTCTTGTAAAACCTTCGGATGAAAAGAACACCTTCTTTAATATTTCTATATTGAACTACTTCAATATCCACTATATGTACTTTGACTTAAACTTATTATGTGTTACAATCTATCTTCATAGATCTTGACACTAAATATGTTTCAATCCATATCCTTTCACTAAAGTAAATTCTCAATGAAACCTTTTATTCGCATCAAGTATATAATTACATCACTTATAATCAACGATATGTCATCTACATAAAGTATTATAAATATGTCTCAGCACTCCCACTTAATTTCTTGCAAATGCAAGCATCTTCATCGTTTCTGATGAAATCAAAAAAACTCTTTGACTATTTCACCTAGTGAAGATTCCAACTCCGCGATACTTACTTCATCCAATTGAAGTTCGTATACCTATCTAGTATTCCACGGACTAGCAAAACTCTTGGTTGTATCTTGTATACACCTTTAATACACACTTCTGTTAAGTAATATATTTTGCCATCCTACTAGCATATCTCATAAAAGAAATATGTAGCGATCACTAGAATAATCCACATAGACTATAAGCATCGCTACGGAAGATCTAATCTTATCATAGTCAACCTTTTGAACTTTGTCGTAAACAACTTTTCGACAAAAAAAAGCTTCTTCAAGGATATTCTATCCAAATCCATCAATTTTATAGATCCAAAAAAGTATTCATCTATCTTGGATTTCATGGCGCATAGCCATTTTAACGGAGTCAGGGCCCATCATAACTACTTTGTTTGTAGTTGGTTTATCATTGTTCAAAATCAATCCTTTGTCCACAAATCATTTATTTGATCACAAAGTAAACCATACCTACAAGGTTCAATATGTACTTCGATCTCCATAGCTAAAACATTTTGTAGTCATGGGAGCCAGGATCGTCGTGGCCGCTTTCCGGAACCATTTCCGATGCTGCGCTACTCTGATCATTATGCTCAGGTTCATAAACCTTATCAAGTTCTATTGTCCTCCCACTCAAATACTTCACTAGAAAATAATTTCTTGGAAATAAGCAAGTAACATTAACAAATACTTTTGTCTTTTACTTCATAGTGGAAAGGATTCCCAATCAAATCTCTGGGATAACCAACAAAGACATTCATCCGATTTTGGTTGTAAACTTATTTACTTATGCTATGCATACCAAAATTTAAGAAAGGACTATTAGGGTTTATACCCATGACATCACTCGTATGGTGTCATTTCAACGGATGATGATGATGCTCTATTCAGTGTAAAAGCGGTAGTCACTAAAGCATAATCCACAAAAATATAATGGCGTCCTAATATTTTATCTCATCATTAATCCAACAAGGTTTGGATACATCTCTCGGATACTACATCATCATTATGATACTCCAAGAAACGTGAGTTGTAGAACAATTTCATAACTCTCTTAGATGTTTACTAAAACTTGTAATTCAAATATTTTCACCATGATCCAATCATAGATATTTGACTTTTCTATTACGATGATTTCTACTCCATGTTGAAATTTATTTGAATCCATTCAAATGTTTCAAACTTCTTCCTTATCGAATATATCTATATATATACTCAATTCATTGTTGGAAGTTTTTATGAAGTAGAAGAATCTCCCGCACACAACTATGCCCAGCGAACCACATACATCATCATGTATGTTTCCACTAAGTTAGTTGCCCGTTCAACTCTTGGCCGATGAACGGTATTCCAGTCATTCTCTTTAGAAAAGATTTGCAAGCGCCAAACGATTCAAAAATCAAATGACTCCAAAAATCCATTTGCATGGAGTTTCTTCATGTGTTCCTTTCTAACATGACCTAAATGGCGGTTCTACAAGTAAGTGAAATTCAAATCATTTGCCATATGGCATTTTACCGTTAGTGTTATGCATGTGTGTTTCACCATAAAGATTTATAATAAATTTTCCATCGTACATGGAATACTGTCAAAATTTGAACAACTCATTGTTTTCATTTGACCAGAACAAAACAACAATTATGAAGTTCTTTATTATAAATCTGAAGGGCTAGATAGAATGCCAACGATGAACATAATAACACTTTATTTTTGTTCCAGACGTGCATTCCTATCATATTCCTTGTTAGTCACTTAGGCCATTGAATTCTTGTATTGCGTTGTTTTGTATGACACTTCATACCAACCAATATGGTACAGATACCCAAGAATTTCATTGTGTGACCAAACTAGGAATACATTCATAACATGTATATCATTTATATACACCTGAGCTAGACTTTCTAGTCTTTTCTTTCTTTCTGCCAATAATCTTTTGTAGTCTCTCTTTTAGCTTTCCTCATTATTCAGAAAAACACTTCACCTTCAATAACTTCTAGGTCCATTGGTCAAATACCAATAACCTTGAGGTTCTTACTTTGAAGTTGTTCATCATATGACAAGTGCTCCAGATTTCACTATTAGGAACTATGTAATATGATGAACAATTTCACTCATAATTGTATCCATCATATCATGACGACTTTCCGAGACCATGTCTGTACATGCTAGGCTCGTAAAGTTTAACCTCAGTATTCGCATGTGCAAATCTGGCTTGCACCCGTTGTATGCACACGTAGAATCTATAACACCCGCTCATCACGTGATGCTTCGAAACGACGATTCTTAGCAATGGTGCATACTAAGTACGATCACTTCATGGATATGCGAATATCGTTAGTGCCCAACTAGTTGGAGGATTGGGACGCCTGGCGTCTTCAACCTTCGTACATTCCCATAAAACTTATGATATTATGTAGTCTCACTAGATTATATTCTATCATCTTGCAATAAGGTCTTAGATATCACTTATATCTCATATCTTGCTTATTTCTGAAAACAAAATTTCCAGCTCCTTACTTTTCAAACGGATTTGAACTTTAAGTTTCACACAGACAAGATGATTTTAGGTACTAATTGAAACCATTACTCCTTGAATCAGTAATGTGAGGTTTACTAAAAGTTTGCAATAGGACTTAATCATTTCTTGATTCTTTAACAATACAGTACCAGTCCGTAAAGTTTCTTGTCAGACTTAACAGTATTTCTATCTCAATTACAAGAATAGCGCATGGTAGAAAACGGATGCCAATTCTACAAATTTAATTCAAAATACTATTTAGACTATGTTCATGATAATTAGTTCATGTTTTAATCTAATTACTAATGAACTCCCACTTAATACAACATCCCTCATAGTTGTTTAGTGGTACACGATCCATATCCACTACACCAAAACCGATCATCACGTGAGATGATGTAGCTTCAATGGTGAACATCAACATGTTGATCATATCATTCATATGACTTGTGTTCAACCTTTCGGTTTCCTGTGTTTCGAGGCCATGTCTGTACATGCTAGGCTCGTCAAGCAAACCCAAGTATTCCGCGTGTATAAACATGGCTTACACCCGTTGTATGTGAACGTAGAATCTATCACATCCGATCATCACGAGATGCTTCAAAACGACAAACTGTAGCAACGGTGCATACGAGGGGAGAACACTTTATTATCTTGATATTAATGTGAGGGATCATCTTATAATGCTACCGTCGCGATCTAAGCAAGATAAGATGCATAAAGGATTAACATCACATGCAATTCATATGTGATATGATATGGCCCTATAGTCTTTGCGCCTTCGATCTTCATCTCCAAAGCACGGACATGATCTCCTTTATCAACCGGCATGATCTCCATCATCGTCGGCGTAGCGTCAAGGTCCATGGCGCCGTCTTCATGGTTGTTCACCTCATGTAGAAACTATTACAACTACTTTGAAATAATACTACAACATGAAATATAAAGACAACCATAAGGCTCCTGCCGGTTGCCACAATACAATAATGATCATCTCATACATATTCATCATCACATCATGGCCATATCACATCACCAAACCCTGCAAAAACAAGTTAGACGCCTCTAATTTGGTTTGCATATTTTACGTGGTTTAGGGTTTTCAAGCAAGATCCAATCTACCTACGAACATGAACCACAACGGTGATACTAGTGTTGTCAATAGAAAGAGTAAATTGAATCTTCACTATGGTGGGAGAGACAGACACCCGCAAAGCCACTTATGCAATACAAGTTGCATGTCGAGCGTGGAGCAAATCTCATGAACGCGGTCATGTAAAGTTAGCCCGAGCCGCTTCATCCCACCATGCCGCAAGATGCAAAGTACACGAACTAAAGACAACAAAGCATCAACGCCCACAAAACAATTGTGTTCTACTCGTGCAACCAATCTATGCATAGACACGGCTCTGATAGCACTGATGGGATTCGTAGCATAGAAAACAAAAAATTTCCTACCGCAAAAACGAAAAACAAGCCAAGATGCAATATAGAAGATGGTAGCAACGAGAAGATCATGAGACTAACCCTCGAAGATTTCCAAAGCCTGCGAGATTAGATCTCGTTGTTGCTGTAGTCGATCACTTGCCGCTTTCGAAAGCGCGTAGAAGATCTTGACGGTGCCACAGTCGGGCAGCACCTCCGTACTCGGTCACACGTTCGGTGTTGATGACGACGTCCTTCTCCCCGTTCCAGCGGGCAGCGGAAGTAGTAGATCCTCCTCGGAATCCCGCCAGCACGACGGCGTGGTGGCGGTGGTGGTGGAGAAATCCTGCAGGGCTTCGCCATAGCCATGTAAGAGGGAGGAGGAGGAAGGGGCGGCTAGGGTTTGGGGAGAGGGGGCAAGGGCTGCGACTTGTGCACCTCTTGGGGCTCCCCTTGCCCTCCTTTTATAGGTGGAAAAGGTCCTTGGGTCGTCCAAGACCTGCCCCCAAAGTTTGGGAGAGTTCCGGTAGGTTTCTATCAGCCGAAACCTACCAGAACTAGGACTCTTTTGCCAAATCCGAATCTGCTTTAGGGGAAACTTCTTAAACCTTAAGGAAAACATGGATACACCTATTATGGAACCCTATGGACTTCCTTAGACAGCCCGGGTCGTCCCGGACACTTCCGGAACCTTCCACAACATTCCGGACTATTCCGGTCCTTCCAAAACCTTCTA